>NW_007256835.1:390568-391409 GCF_000164805.1 Carlito syrichta
GCGGGTCTCGAACCCGTGGGCTCAGGCAATCCACTCACCTCAGCCTCCCAAAGGCGCGGCCACCGAGCCCGGCTACTTCCACAGCATTTAAATCATCATCAGATTTCTACCACTTCCATAGCATGTAAACCATCATCCGACTCCTATTCCACTGTGTCATAGTTTAAAGATGGTTTAAGCTGGGCGTGGTGGCTCACACCTGTAATCCCAGCACTTTGGGAAGCAGAGGCGAGAGGATTGTCTGAAGCCCAGGGTGACTTGGCGAGACCTCGTCTCTACAATCAATAAAAATATTAGCCAGGCATGGTGGCTCACACCTACAGTTCCAGCCACCTGGAAGGCTGAGGTGGTAGGATTGCCTGAGCCCAGCAGGTTGAGGCTGCAGTGGCCGTGAGCATGCCACTGCACTCCAGCCTGGGTAACATAATGAGATCCTGACTCGAAAAACAAAATAAAAATCTGTATGTCTAGAGATTTTTGGGTTGCCAGGCATATTCCTGTCCTCGTTTGGGATCATGCTGACCTTTGTTTTATAATTACAGTATTTGCTAAAATGTAAAATTGTTCAGGCATGGTGGTGCACACCTGTAGTTCCAGCTACTTGGAAGGCTGAGGCAGAAGGATCGCTTGAGCCCAGGAGGTGGAGGCTGAGGTGGCTGTGAGCGTGCCACTGCACTCCAGCCTGGGCGACAGAATGAGATGCCAACTCAAAAAAAAAAGATAGCTCAGCCGGGCTCGGTGGCTCAGCCTGTAATCCCAGCGCTTTGGGAGGCCAAGGTGTGTGGGTTGCCTGAGCCTGCGGGTTCGAGACCCGCCTGGGCAACTTGGCGAGACCTCATCT
>NW_007256835.1:391429-392037 GCF_000164805.1 Carlito syrichta
CCAAGAGGATCCTCCCTTGTCAGGTGTGGTCAACAATGAAAGCAGGAGGAGCACTGAAGGCTTAAATGTGCCTTTCTGGTTCTTTTTGTTATTTCTCGTGATGTAAACAGTATAAAAAAACGCCTCAGATGCTTCCTCTCCCAGCCCGGCCCACAGTTGCCACTGTTAACAGGTAGGGTGTGGTGGAGCGGCTCCCACTATCAGGAACCTCTGTGGGGGTGAACTTCCTTCTCTGGTGCCGTTTTTCATGCTCTGCACATTGTCGTTTCTGTTGATCTTGATCTGTGTATTTTAAACTATCCTCGCTTCAGCACTTACGGACTGTGCAAACTCGGGTAACTTGCTTACCTTTTCTGTGCCTCAGTTTTCTTTTCTTTTCTTTTTTTTTTAATAAGTCCATTCATCCATGTTCTCGTTTAATTATATCAAGGAATAACAATTATAAAAATAGGTCGAATTTCATGAAAATGTTCCTATTTGTTGTCGCTTAGGAGGTCTTGCCTATATCAAGGGATTGTCTGGCATCTGCCACCGCTTCAGGCACTCGACGGGAGCGGCCACTGCACTCCAGTCTGGGCGACAGAGTGATGAGACTCCAACTCAAAAAA
>NW_007256835.1:392711-395048 GCF_000164805.1 Carlito syrichta
AACTCAAAAAAAAAAAAAAAAAAAAAGAAAAGAAAAGAACGGCGCAGTACACATCCTGTCCCCTATATCCAGATGCTTTTAGTCTGTAGAGCAGAGTTCTGCAAATTGGAGAATGAGATCAAAGATGTATGTGTCTTTATTTTTTAAAAATATTTTAAATTTTTTGAGTTGGCGTCTCACCCCATCTCCCAGGCTGGAGTGCAGTGGCACGCTCACAGCCACCCCAGAGTCTACCTGCTGGGCTCTGGCGATCCTTCCGCCTCAGCCTTCCAAGTAGCTGGAACCGCAGGTGTGCGCTACCACACCTGGCTAATTTTTTTGTTTATTTTAGAACAAGTTCTCACCATATTGCCCAGGCTGGTCTCAAGCCTGCAGGCTCAGGCAATTCTCTCGTCTTGGCCTCCCAAAGTGCTGGGACTACAGGCTTGAGCCACCATGCCTGGCAGTATGTGTCTTTAAAATGTTAGAAGATTCAGCCTTATTACTTTTCCCAAAGGTTAAGGCAATTTATAGTCCCACCAGTGTGTACTGGTTTTTCTACAGCCTGTGATGGTATTTGTCTCCTTTTTTTTTTGGCCAATCTCATAGGTGAGGATCTCTTTGTAAACTGCTTTGCCTGACTGTCTGGGCACAGCATCTTTTCATTTGTGTGTTGGCATTTGCATTCCCTGCTCTGAGCAGCGTATTCAGATCCTTGACCCACTTTCCACTGTGTTGTCTTTTTTTGATTATTCATGGGCACTCTCCAGGACTTTTTTTTGTTTGTTTGTTTGAGTTGGAGTCTCACTCTGTGGTCCAGACTAGAGTGCAGTGGCACGCTCACGGCCACCGCAGCCTTGACCCACTGGGCTCCGGTGATTACCACACCTGGCTAATTTTTTGGTTTATTGTAGAGATGAGGTCTCGCCAAGTTGCCCAGGTTGGTCTTGAACTCCTGGACTCAGGCAGTCCTCTCACCTCCACCTCCCAAAGTGCTGAGATTATAGGCATGAGCCACCGCGACTGGCACTCTTCAGGACTTTAACTCTGAGATAACAGCTTCAGATTTCTCTTCCCAGTGGGTTGTTCTTAATTTTGTTGATGGTACCTTTTGCTAAGCAACATTTTTTTTTTTTTTTTTTGAGTTGTAGTCTCACTCTGTCGCCCAGACTAGAGTGCAGTGGCGCTCTCGGCCACTGCGGCCTTGACCCACTGGGCTCCGGTGATCCTTCTGCCTCAACCTTCCAAGTAGCCGGAATTACAGGCACGCGCTACCATGCTTGGCTGATTTTTTTTTTTTTTAATTGTAAAGATGAGGTCTCGCCAAGTTGGCCAGGCAGGTCTCGAACCCGCGGGCTCAGGCAATCCACTCACCTCAGCCTTCCAAAGGCACGGGATTACAGGCTGAACCATGGAGCCCGGCTAACGTTTTTTTTTTTTTTTGAGTCGAGTTCTCACTCTGTCACCCAGACTGGAGTGCAGTGGCACCCTCACGGCCACCAGAGCTTCAACCTGCTGGGCTCAAGCGATCTTTCTGCCTCAGTCTCCCAAGTATCTGGGACTACAGGTACACACCACCATGCCCGGTTAATTTTTAATTATTGGAGAGACAAGGTCTCGCCATGTTGCCCAGGCTGATCTCGAACTCCTGGACTCAAGCAATCCTTCCATGTCGGCCTCTCAAAGTTCTGGGATTACTGGCATGAGCCAGTGTGCCTGACAACATTTTAATATATACTTTTTGCTTTTTTTTTTTTGAGTCGTAGTCTCACTTTGTCACCCAGGCTGGAGTGCAGTAGCATGATCAGGGCTACTGCAGCCTCAACCTGCTGGGCTCAGGTGATCCTCCCGCCTCAGCCTTCCAAGTAGCTGGAACAACAGTTGAATGTCACCACGCCCGGCTAATTTTTTGATGTATCATAGAGACGAGGTCTCGCTAAGTTGCCTAGACTGGTCTCAAACCCTGGACTCAGGCAATCCTCTCGCTTCCACCTCCCAAAGTGCTGGGATTACAGGCGTGAGCCACTGCGTCTGACTTAAAAAAATCTTCTTGTATCTTTCTCTGTTCTTTTTGGTTTCTTTTCCTTTTTGGTTTCTGAATCTCTAGTCTTTCTCAAAAAGTATTCTCTCTACCCTGAGCTTATGTGGATTCTCCCTTTCCTCCTCTCCTAATTTAATAGTTTCATTTAAAAAATTGTAGATTTTTATTCTACCTGGAAATGATTTCTCTAGGTGGTATGTTAGTGGGGTAGTTAAAAACAAAAACTTGGCAGGGTTGGGTGGCTCAGGCTATAATCCCAGCGCTTTGGGAGGCCGAGGTGAGTGGATTGCCTGAGCCCACAGGTTCGAGACCCGCCT
>NW_007256835.1:395283-406147 GCF_000164805.1 Carlito syrichta
TGGACTCAGGCAGTCCACTCACCTCAGCCTCCCAAAGCGCGGGATTACAGACTGAGCCACGAACCCAGCTCTAAGTAGATATTCACAAACCACAAACTTGTGTGTTTAGCACTCAGGTCAAGATACAACACTGCCAGTGCCCCAAAAGTTCGTTTTGTACCCTTCCTGTAACTATCCACAGATACTGACTTTTTTCTTTTTTGAGTCGGAGTCTCACTCTGTTGCCCAGGTTGGAGTACAATGGCACACTCATGGCCACCGCAACCTCAACCTTCTGGGCTCAGGCGATCCTTCTGCCTCAACCTTCCAAGCAGCTGGAGCTACAGGCGCACGTCACCATGCCTGGCTAATTTTTTGATTTATTGTAGAGACAAGGTCTTGCCTTGTTGCTCAGACTGGTCTGTAACTCCTGGGCTCAGGCAATACCGCCTCCCAAATTGCTGAGATTACTGGCATGAGCCACCACACCCAGCTGTACTGACTTCTGACGTCTGTTCAGATTGAGTATCCCTCATTGGAAATAGTTGAGAACAGAAAGAAGTGTTTTGAATTTCAGACTTTTAAGATTTTGACATTTGCATTATATTTACCAATTTGAGCATCCCAAATTAAAATATCTAAAATCAGAAAAGCTCCAATGAGCATTTCCTTTGGGTGTCATGTCAGTGTCCAAAAAAGTTTTGGATTTTTGGTTAGGCGTGGAGACTCACACCCGTAATCCCAGCAGTTTGAGAGGCCAAGGTGGGAGGATTGCTTGAGACCAGGAGTTCAAGACCATCCTGGGCAACATAGCAAGACCTCGTGTCTACAAAAAATGAAAAAATATAGCTGAGCATGGTGGCCTGTGCCTGTAGTCCTAGCTACTCAGGAGGCTGAGGCAGGAAGATCTCTTGAATCCAGGAGTTTGAGGCTGCGGTGAGCTATGATTGCACCTCTGCACTCCATCCTGGGTGACAGAGTGAGACCCAGTCTCTAAAAAAAAAATTTTGGAGTCTTGGAACATTTCAGATTTCAGATTTGCAGATTTGGGTTTTTCAACCTGTCTTAGTTTTCTAGGAGAATCATTTTTGTTTCATGCAGGTAGCTAATTAAGTATGCCGGCGCCATCTGTTAAATCAGCCACTGATTTAAATGCCTCCTTTGATTATTGGTTTCCTTTGAAGGAAAAAATACATTTCTGGCTGCAGGTGTTGGATTGCAATAACCTATTGTGTAGCAAAGCCACCCCTTCCTTTACAGACCCTGCTCCCCTGTAGCTGAGGCTTTGCTGGCAGATAATGGGTTTTCTCCATGTGCCTTGTGTGTGTCTCAATAGTGAGAAAAGCACTGATCGTCCTGGCTCACTCAGAGAGGACGTCCTTCAACTATGCAATGAAGGAGGCTGCTGTAGAGGCTTTGAAGAAGAAAGGATGGGAGGTGGCCCAGTCGGACCTCTATGCCATGAACTTTAATCCCATCGTTTCCAGAAAGGACATCACAGGTCGGTGCTCCTCCTCCCCGCTTTTACAAGCTCTTTGTGGATATCACTCATGTGGGTTCTCTGGCCCAGCCATGTGGCCCCTCTGGCCTCAGCCTCTTATTCCTCTCTGCAGGTAAACTGAAGGACCCCGAGAACTTTCAGTATCCTGTGGAGTCTGTTCTCGCTTATAAAGAAGGTCGTCTGAGCCCGGATATTGTGGCTGAACAAAAGAAGCTGGAAGATGCAGACCTTGTGATATTTCAGGCATGGAAGGACATCAGAAGAAGTGTTGGGGACACTTGCGTTCTTATTGTGCTAGACTTGTCACCTAATTAGCTATGGGATCACTTTTTGTTTGGGATCATATTTTTTAAAAATTCTTTTCCTTTTTTTTAGTCAGCTACGGGATCTTAGAACAGCCACTCACATTACTGCCTTCTCTGTAAACAAGGGTAATTATATCAAAGATGCCCATCACACAGGTTTATAGATATTGGGGATCTCGTGTCTTCTTCTTTGCATATGTAACGATCACTGCAACGATGATATATATAGAAGCCTTGAACTTGTCTTTCCCCACGTGCCAAAACTTCCCTTCAGTTAGTGATTCCTGGTGGACTCTTTCAAAGTTTAGAGTTCTCCCCTATCTCCGTAAGAATCCCAGATACTTTGTGGAGTGACCCATGAGACATTGACTTGTCTGCTGCTGTAGCTTCCCAGCCGAAAGGGTCTTTGAAACCTTGCTGAATTGTTCCAGCAACAAACCTTGGCCTTTCTCCTTGGGGACGCTGCCTTCCCGTTTAGCAGACAATACTGGAATTGTGTGTGTGTCTTGTCAGTCATTGTTCCTGTAAGTGCCACTGTCCTCAAGGACTTGGCTTTTACCAATTCCAGTCAGCCTTTTGATATTGAACATAGGCTGGGCACAGTGGCTCAACCCTGTAATCCCAGCACTTTGGGAGGTGGAGGCGAGAGGAGTACCTGAGCCCAGGGGTTCAAGACCAACCTGGGCAAAATAGTGGGACCTCATCTCTACAATAAATAAAAAAAAAATTAGCCAGGCGTGGTAGCTCGCATCTGTAGTTCCAGTTACTTGGAAGGCTGAGGTGGAAGGATCGCCTAAGCCCAGCAGGCTGAGGCTGTAGTGAATGAGACTCCAACGCAAAAAAAAAAAAAAAAAAAGAAAGGTATTGAATATGGGATGTATATGATGCTGGAAATTTCACAAGCAGAGCAGCTGTGATTTTCACACTTAATCAGCTGCAAAACTTCAAATCCTTAAGGTCCTTTATTCTACTCTCAAGACCTGTTGATATGAATTGAAATCACGTGCCATTAGCTAGTGCCCCAAAGGAGACTTTTTTTTTTTTTTGAGTTGGAGTCTCACTCTGTCGCCCAGGCTGGAGTGCAGTGGTATGCTCACAGCTACTACAACCTTGACCTGCTGGGCTCAGGCGATCCTTCTGCTTCAGCCTTCCAAGTAGCTGAGACTACAGGCGTGCACCATCATACCCAGCTAATTTTTTGTTTGTTTATTGTAGAGACGATGTCTTAGCACATTGCCCAGGCTGGTCTCGAACTTCAGGACTCAAGCAATCCTTTCATGTCAGTCTCCCAAAGTGTTGAAATTACAGGCATGAGCCACAGCGCCCGGCCAAGCCTGTTTTTTCTAAAGCCCTACCCTCCTCAGCCCCTTATCTGTGGGTCAACAATCCTTCAAATATTGGAGAAAGCTATTAAGTCTTACAGGTTTCTTGTCCCAGTTTTATATTTTTAAATCATGAATCAAAGATAAGAAGAAATCCTGGTCTTTCTTGCCTTTTATCAGGATAAGAGGTCAGTCAAGACTCTCAAAGAAACTCCCCAATAAACTTTAGTAATATTAGTCATTAGTTTGCATTGTGGGAAATGATAAGATTTTACATTGTGAACACAAAGGATAGTCATACTTTTGATACCGCATCTACTAAAGCAAGTTCTTGAGAAAATATTGATTTAGGCAACACCCTGAAGTGAACCTTAACTACAATCCTTGCTGTTTAGACTTTGCTGCCAAACGTGATTTCATAGAAACAGTCTTGTTTGCATGGGGCTTTATTCAGACCCACCCAATATTTGTATTTTTAGGTAGAAGCAGGAGTGTCAAATTGGCAGACATTGTCCTGTAAGGACGATAATTTTCTCTCTCTTTTTTTTTTTTTTTGAGTTGGAGTCTTACTCTGTCACCCAGGCTGGAGTGCAGTGGCATACTCATGGCCACCCCACCACAGCCTCAACCTGCTGGGCTCAGGCAATCCTTCTGCCTCAGCTTACCGAGTAGCTGGAACCAGAGGTGTGCGCCACCCTACTTGGCTAATTTTTTGATTTATTGTAGAGGCAAGGTCTTGCCAAGTTGCCTAGGCTGGTCTCAAACCCCTGAACTTAGGAGTCCTCTCGCCTCCGCCTCCCAAAGTGCTGGGATTACAGGCATGAGCCACTGTGCCTGGCTTCTCCTTTTTTTTTTTTGAGTTGGAGTCTCACTCTGTCACCCAGACTGGAGTGCAGTGGCTGCTCCCGGCCACCGCAGCCTCATCCTGCTGGGCTCCGGCGATCCTTCCACCTCAGTCTTCCAAGTAGCCGGAATTACAGGCATGCGCTACCACGCCTGGCTGATTTTTTGTGGATTTATTGTAGAGATGAGGTCTCACCAAGTTGCCCAGGTGGGTCTCGAACCTGCAGGCTCAGGCAATCCACTCACCTCAGCCTCCCAAAGGCACGGGATTACAGGTTGAGCCACTGAGCCCGGCTCTCCTTTTTTTTTTTTTGAGTTGGAGTCTCACTCTGTCACCCAGACGGGAGTGCAGTGGCATGTTCCCGGCCACCGCAGCCTCGCCCTGCTGGGCTCTGGTGATCCTTCTGCCTCAGCCTTCCAAGTAGCTGGGTGTGCTACCATGCCCAGCTAATTTTTGATTTATTGTAGAGACGAGGTCTCGCCAAGTTGCCCAGTCTGGTCTCAAACCCGTGGGCTCAGGCAATCCACTCCCCTTGGCCTCCCAAAGTGCTGGGATTACAGGCTGAGCCACTGAGCCCGGCTGGCTTCTCTTTTCTTAAATGTACTGGCTCCTCCAAAAGGAATGACAAGGGTCCAAAGAGAGGTTTCCCACTGTGCGATCATGGCGGCAGCTCCTGGAACCACCTTTTGTGCTGGACTGACCCCGATCTGACCTCTACGATGTCTTCTGTCCCACAGTTCCCCCTGCAGTGGTTTGGAGTCCCTGCCATTCTGAAAGGCTGGTTCGAGCGGGTGCTCGTAGGAGAGTTTGCTTACACGTATGCTGCCATGTATGACAAGGGACCCTTCCGGGTAGGTGAATCATTCTGTTTTCTTTTTTTGAGTTGGAGTCTCACTCTGTCACCCTGACTGGAGTGCAGTGGCCGCTCCCGGCCACCGCAGCCTCGACCTGCTAGGCTCCGGCAATCCTTCCGCCTCAGCCTTCCGAGTAGCTGGAACTACAGGCGCGGCGCTACCATACCTGGCTCATTTTGATTTATTGTAGAGATGAGGACTCGCCAAGTTGCCCAGGCAGGTCTCGAACCCACGGGCTCAGGCAATCCACTCACCTCAGCCTCCCAAAGGCGCGGGATTACAGGCTGAGCCACCGAGCCCGGCTCATTCTGTTTTCTAACAGCTGGCTTCTGGGTAGAGTCTGCCTTGTGGCAATTTTTTGTTCTTATTTTTATTTTTTTCATTTTTGTGTCAGGCTTTCACTCTGTTGCCCAGGCTGGAGTGCAATGGCACAATCAGGATTTTGACTTCCTGGGCTCAGGTGGCCTTCCCGCTTCAGCCTCCAGAGGAGCTGGGACTAGAGGCGCATGCCACCATGCCAGGCTAATTTTTCTATTTACTGCAGAGATGAAGTCTTGCTATGTTTCCCAGGCTGATCTCGAACTCCTGGACTCAAGCAATCCTCCCACCTCGGCCTCTCAAAGTGCTGGGATTACAGGTGTAAGCCACTGTGGCTGGCCTGTTTTTGTGTTGTGTGTGTGTGTTTGTTTTTTGTTTAAGATGGAGGCTCATTCTGTTGCCCATGCTAGAGTGCTATGGTTCAGTCATAGTTCTCTGCAACCTGACCTCCTGAGCTCAAGCAATCTTCCTTCCTTCGCCTCCCAAAGTGGTGGGACTACAGATGTGAGCCATAGAGCCTGGCATTTCTTTTTTCTGTTTTTTTTTAAGTCAGAGTCTCAGTCTGTCTCCCAGGCTGGAGTGCAGTAGCATGCTCACATTCTCCACAGCCTCGACCTGCTAGGCTCAAGCGATCCTTCCATCTCAGCGTTCCAAGTTCCATCCTTCCATCACATGTTCCACAGACATGTGCTACCATGCCCAGTTAATTTTTTCATTTGTTGTAGAGACGAGGTCTCGCCATGTTGCCCAGGCTGGTCTCAAACCCGTGGGCTCAGGTAATCCTCTTGTCTCCACCTCCCAAAGTACTGAGATTACAGGTGTGAGTCACCACACTCAACTATTTTATCTATTTTTTATCGTAGAGACGAGGTCTTGCCAAGTTGCCCAAGCTGGTCTCGAATCCCTGGGTTCAGGCCATTCTCTTGCCTCCACCTCCCAAAGTGCTGGGATTACATATGTAGGTCACTGCACCCAGCTGTTTATGTATGTTTGAAATTGTCCATAATAAAGAAAGTCTGTTTTTCGGAGATCCAAATACACAAGAAACACTTTGAGACCTTGTAGATTAAAGATCTTCTCCTCTTCCATGCCCAGCCTGTGCGGTAACACTCAGAAACAACAAATAACTGCACCTGGGCAGCCCACACTGACTCTGGGTATCGTGAGGGCCTTGCCCTGACTGGCAACATGCAGGGTGTGGAATTTGCAGCTTGCCCCAGGCTGGTGCTTTTAGAGAGTCATGCTGTGCGGCTCCGAGGAGCCAAGGTACGAAGTCATATGCACAGCAAATAGGGTGCACTTGTGTGTTCTTTTCCCCGGGGCTGTTTCATTAACTACTTGTCACTGAGTGATGTGGAGGGGAATGAAGTTTGTTTTCTTTTTCTTTTACAGAATAAAAAGGCCGTGCTTTCCATCACCACCGGTGGCAGCGGCTCCATGTACTCTCTGCAGGGCGTCCACGGGGACATGAATGTCATTCTCTGGCCAATTCAGGTACCTCTTTTGCAAGGAAACTGCAGGGGAATTCATTAATTGAGCTTTCTAAGGGGTCCGAAACCTCAAGACAGTGGCAGAGAACAGACCTGAGGAGTGAAGGTGAATGCACAGCATGATTCCGAATGACAGGGAGCTTCTTTAGGAGCTTGCCTGCCTGCCCAGGCGCCTGTGTTTATATAACACACCTAGATGTGCACATGTTCAAGCAGCATTCTCCCCTGTCTAAGGACTAATGCAGTTCACCCTCAGTTTGTACAGCCACCAGCCCTGGTTCTTGCCAAATGACAGACAACTCTCTCCCGTCTACCTGTCCTTCTCCAAGTTGCTAGTGAAGTCTCACCGACGACTAGAGCCCAAGACAATTTAAGAAATGATTCAGGCGAGGCACAGTGGCTTATGCCTGCAATCTCAGCACTTTGGGAGGGTGAGGCAGGAGGATCGCTTAAGGCCAGTAGTTCGAGACCTGCCTGGGCAACATAGTGCGACCCTATCTCTAAAAAAAATAAGAAAAAATTAGCCAAGTGCAGTAGCACATGCTTGTACTCCTACCTACTTGGGAGGCTGAGGCAGGAGGATCCCTTGATCCCAGGAGGTCGAGGCTGCAATGAGCTATGATTACACCACTGTATTCTAGCCTGAATGAGACCCTGTCTCAAAAGAGAAAAAGAAAAAAAAAGGCATGATTTCATCCCTCTGGTGTGGAGGTGAGTAAAACTGATTGAGGTGGCCTTTTTGGTGGTCAGTGGATTCTTGAGATGATGCTGTCCCTTAAGGAGGGGACAGGAGAGAAGATCACCTGAATGGCACTCATAAGAGTCATTTGTCAAGGCTCCTCCTCTAGTACAGAGAGACTGAGGAATGCACGAGTCAGCTGCCGAGAAGCCAAGGCTCTCTCTAATGTAGCAGAATTTCCGGTCTTCTTGGCAGGTGATCCCACTTGGCACACTTGCAAGGTTTTATGCCTTTAAAGAAGACCCCAGTGGAACAGGCTAAAATAGGTAACAGCTAGGGAGAGAGGGCAGAAGGTGAGGGAGTGTAGCTGTGAACTGATTCTTCAGGGTCCCTCAGGCCTTCTGATGGGAGTGTCTTCCTGGGAAGCCTCGACCAGCTTTGGATATTTTCAGCACCACTGCTTAAGATCGGCTCCGTAACTTACCTCTGCGCTTTGTGTATCCTCAGAGTGGCACTCTGCATTTCTGTGGCTTCCAAGTCTTAGAGCCTCAGCTGACATATAGCATTGGGCACACTCCAGCGGACGCCCGGATTCAGATCCTGGAAGGATGGAAGAAACGTCTGGAGAAAATTTGGGATGAGACACCACTGTATTTCCCTCCAAGCAACCTCTTTGACTTAAACTTCCAGGCGGGGTTCTTAATGAAAAAAGAGGTACAGGATGAGCAGAAAAACAATAAATTTGGCCTTTCTGTGGGCCATCACTTGGGCAAGGTCATCCCCACTGACAATCAGATCAAAGCCAGAAAATGAGATTCATAAGTCTTAGATCCAAAACATGGGGTCAAAGCCGAGTATCTTTTCAGACTTCCCTGACTTGCTTTAGTTTTCAGGATCTGGGGTTTTCTTTTTCTACAAAGAATGAATGAGAGAGGGAATAGACTGTATTCATATGTTTTTGGATAGTTTTATTATTAAACATAACTGATTCTCACAATTGCTGTCCTGTCATATAACTAAAATCTGGTTTGGGCTCAAGAGGCCACTTAGGGAAAGCTGTGTAAAGATGCTAGAAAATATTCTTTTCTTTTTTTTTTTTTTGAGTTGGAGTCTCACTCTGTCACCCAGGTTGGACTGCAGTGGCATGGTCATGGCCACCACAGCCTTGGCCCGCAGACGCGTACCCATTATGTCTGGCTAATTTTTTTTTTATTTATTGTAGAGATGGGTCTCACCATGTTGCCCAGGCTGGTCTTGAACCCCTGGACTCAAGCAATCCTCTCACCTCCACCTCCCAAAGTGCTGGAATTACAGGCATGTGCCACCGCGCCTAGCTGAAAATATCTTTTTTTTCTTTTTTAAGTTGTAGTCTCACTTTATCATCCAGGCTGGAGTGCAGTGGCATGCTCACGGCCACCACAGCCTCGACCAGCTAATTTTTTTGATTTATTGTGGAGACAAGGTCTCACCATGTTATCTAGGCTGGTCTCAAACTCCTGGGCTCAGGTAATCCTCTCACCTCTGCCTCCTTAAGTGCTGGTTTTACAGGCATGAGCCACCGCATCTGGCTGAAAATATTTTTAAGGGCATCTACATAATTTTTTTTTTTTTTTTTGAGTTGGAGTCTCACTCTATTGCCCAGGCTGGAGTGCAGTGGCTGCTCCCGGCCACTGTAGCCTCAACCCATTGGGCTCCGGCGATCCTTCTGCCTCAGCCTTCCAAGTAGCTGGAACTACAGGCGTGCGCTACCACGCCCGGCTAATTTTTTTTTGATTTATTGTAGAGATGAGGTCTCGCTAAGTTGCCCAGGCGGGTCTTGAACCTGTGGGCCCAGGCAATCCACTCACCTCAGCCTCCCAAAGGCGCGGGATTACAGGCTGAGCCACCAAACCCGGCTATAATTTTTTTGTAAAGCAGGATTTACTAAGAAGACAGAAAAACTCCCACAGTGGGAGGGGATTGGAAGGGGTTGCCAGGGTATCTACATAATTTAATTCCTCTTGTTAGGGCTAAATTTTTAGGGTAAAATCTGGCTAGACCTCATCATTCAACCCTCCAATGATATATTTCTTTTAATTACCTTTCTTTGAGCAGAAGGGACTTGCTCAAAGAAATGACAGTCTGACTGGGCGTGGTGCCTCATGCCTATAATACCAGGACTTTGGGATGCCAAGGCAAGAGGACCGCCTGAACCCAAGAGTTTAAGACCAGGTGGGCAACATAGCTAGCCCTTGTCTTTACAAAAAAAATTAAAAATCAGCTGGGCATGGTGGTGCATGCCTGTAGCTGCAGCTACTCAGGAGGCTGAGGTGGGAGGATCTCTTGAGCCCAGAAGGTTGAGGCTGCAGTGAGCCGTGATTGTGCCACTACACTCCAAGATGGGTGACAGAGTGACAACCTGACTCAAAAAGAAAAAAAGGTGACTGAGTCTTCTAACCTAAGGGACCTGGCTTGTTTAGTAGTTAGTAATGTAATGCTTGTTTGTGATGTATGTTGATTTTCAATTACTCCCCAGTGACTAATATTCCTAACATGGTATTAGTCTAACGTTTATTGTTTGTATCTAGTACATATAGATACCCTGAAAGGAATCGCTAACAAGTCTCTTCTTTACCTCAACCTTCTAATTTAATATTTTCAGAAATAGACCAGTACATCCACACCCTACATCTCTATCTCAGGCCAGGTGTGGTGACTCATGCCTGTAATCCCAGCACTTTGGAAGGCCAAGGTGGGAGGATCGCTTCTATTATAAAAATTAAATTTAAAAAATACTTTATTTCTAATCTGGATGGTTATTTTCTGTTGCCAAACTGACAAGTTTCTTTTAAAGGATGTGTCTTGGTCCCATAACTTTCGGGGTAAAATTGTAAACCTAGAATTTCCTTTTTTTTTTTGAGTTGGAGTCTCCCTCTGTCGCCCAGACTGGAGTGCAGTGGCTGCTCCCGGCCACCGCAGCCTCGACCTGCTGGGCTCTGGCCATCCTTCCGCCTCAGCCTTCCAAGTAGCTGGAACTACAGGCGCGCTACCACGTCCCGCTAATTTTTGATTTGTTGTAGAGATGAGGTCTCACCAAGTTGCCCGGGCGGGTCTCGAACCCACAGGCTCAGGCAATCCACTCGCCCCGGTCTCCCAAAATGCTGGGATTGCAGGCTGAGCCACCGATCCTGGCCTTGAATTTTCTTAACTTTGGATCTTAGCGAACTATCACAGAAACAAAGAACCGAATGCCACATGTTTGCGCGCATAAGTGGGACCTGAACGTTAATCACAAAAGCCCAAGGGAGGGACCGGCCGTCGCAGGACACTGCCAGGGGAGGGAGGAAGGGGGGGCACCGAACAACACAAAGGGTACCTGGTCCTAAACCAGGGAAATGAGGCCCAGATAGAGGCCTGAACTTTGCCTGCACATACGCTACTTATGTCCCCAACCCTGACTTGTACCCCATATCTTTATAATAAACAAAAAACTGGTGAACGATTTTGGCATTATGATCTAATGTCTCCTTCAATTCTCTCTCTCTTTTTTTTTTTTTTTGAGTTGGAGTCTCACTCTGTCGCCCAGACTGGAG
>NW_007256835.1:406269-409442 GCF_000164805.1 Carlito syrichta
CCACCGCAGCCTCGACCCGCTGGGCTCCGGCGATCCTTCCGCCTCAGCCTGCCCAGTAGCTGGAACTACAGGCGCGTGCTACCACGCCCGGCTAATTTTTTAACTTACTGTAGCGATGAGATCTTGCCAGGTTGCCCGGGTGGGTCTCGAACCCGCAGGTTGGAGCAATCCACTCACGTCGGCCTCCCAAAGCGCTGGGATTACAGGCTGAGCCGCCGAGCCCGGCTTCTTTAATTCTCTAAATTCATTTCTTCCCACTGTTGGTGCAAGTAGAACATGATGGAAGACTGCCCTCTTGTGGCACAAGAAAGAAAATAACATGCAAAGCAAGGTTGCCTGAAAAATGCGAAACAGCCTTGTAACCTGCCAAGGAAATGAGGTCTCAGGCCTGCTGGAGAACCTCCTTTGTCAGATGCCGATGGGCACTGAACGTTTGTCCTTTCCACAGTCCCTCCACAGCGGACGACTGGGTTTTCGTTTTGAAAATATTTCCTGTAGCCTTTGTCTTCACTGCACTTTTGTGTAAATTTCTAAAAGTTCCACATGCAAGCAATAAAATTCATGTCTACAAAACAGACCCATGCACATGGTGTCAGGGACGTTAACAGTGGAGGTATCGAGGCAAGAATGGACTCAGTGGAGGCCAGATGGGAGGTTTCCAGAATACAGCCTGTAAGTTGACGTGGCCGCGCCCTCGCCCACCAGGACTGATTCATGTGAATGGGAAGGATACACCCTATTCAGATCCTATCAGGGAATTTAAGACATTTACCAAGAGCCAAGAAAAAGAGACATGTGGAAATCAAGAACAGCACTTTGGGAGGTGGAGGTGAGAGGATTGCCTGAGTCCAGGGGTTCGAGACCAGCTCGGGCAATTTGGCGAGACCTTGTGTCTACAATAAATAAACAAATTAGCTGGGCCAGGCATGGTGGTTCACAACTGTAATCCCAGCACTTTGGGAGGCAGAGGCACGAGAATGCCTGGGTCTAAGGGTCTGAGACTAGCCTGAGCAACTTGGTGAGTCTTTGTCTCTACAATAAATAAAATAAAATTAGCCATATGTGGTGGCACACATCTGTAGTTCCAGCTACTTGGAAAGCTGAGGTGGTAGGATTGCCTGAGCCCAGCAGGTCGAGGCTGTGGTGGCTGTGAGTATGCCACTGCACTCCAGCCTGTGCAATGGAGTAAAACCCTGACTCAAAAAACAAGACAAAACAAAAAAACAGGCTCCGTAGTTCACATCTGTAATCTCAACACTTTGGGAGACCAAGGAAGGAGGAGTGCTTGAGCTCAGGAGGTCAAGGCTGCAGAGAGCTATGATTGAACCACTGCACTCCAACCTGGGCAACAGAATGAGCCCCTACCTCAAAAAAAAAAAAAAAAAGTCCAGGCAAGATGGCTTATGTCTGTAATCTCAGCACTTTGGGAGTCTGAGGCAGGAGAATTGCTTGAGCCCAGGAGTCCTGGGCAACATAGCAAGATCTCATCTCTATAAAAAACAGAAAAATTAGCCAGGCGTGGTGGTGTACACCTCTAGTCCCAGCTACTCTGGAGGCTGAAGTAGGAGGAACATCTGAGCCCCGGTAGTCCTGATTGTGCCACTGCACTCCGAGTGAGACCCTGACTCCAAAATGAAAATAAAGATTAAAAACAAAAAACGGCCACGAGATAGGCTCTACCCTGAAGCCAGCTGTTAGAAAATGCAAAACCATTCATCTACCCAGCAGGGTCCCCTGTCATACATGACTGGGCTCCCCGAACCTGTGGGGAATAGAAGGGGCTGGCCGTGACTGAAGCCAAGAGGGGAGTCAGCAGCGGGGATTCAGCACATAGGGCCTATGAGCACTGGTGGAAGGTGAGGATAGGAAGTCCCTGGAGGGCTTTGGGCAGAGGTGTGACAGGTCTGACTTGTGTTTAGAAAAAGGCAATCCTGGCTGGTATGTGAGGGATCAAGTGTAAGGGGCCAGGGGAGAGACGAGAGACTTGTTGGGCGTCTGTTGCAGAAAACCAGGCAACAAAGGCTGTGGACCAGGGTGTCAGCAATAGACAGGTTGAGAAGTGGTTGGATTCTGGAGATATATATATATATATTTGAGTCAGAGTCTCACTCTGCTGCCCAGGCTGGAGTGCAGTGGCACACTCACGGCCACTGCTGCCTCGACCTGCTGGGCTCAAGTGATCCTTCTGCCTCAGCCTCTCAAGTAGCTGGAACCACAGGCGCGTGCCACCACACCTGGCTAATTTTTTAAAAAATTTATTGTAGAGATGAGGTCTTGCCAAGTTGTCCAGGTTAATCTCCAACCCCTGGGCTCAGACAATCCTCTTGCCTCTGCCTCCCAAAGTGTTGGAATTACAGGCGTGAGCCACCGCGCCCAGCTTCTGGGTATATTTCAAAGCACAGGGTAATAGGATTTGATGATGGGATGGATCAAACTCAAAGGTGTTTTAGTCTATGCAGTGGGAAGAAGAGATTCAATTTGGTAAGAGAAGGCAGGATGTAGAAAGTAGGGCAGCAGTGGGGAGTGGGAAGGGTAGAATCACAATTTGGCTTCAGACATGTGAAGTTTGAGGTGTCTGTTAGGTGAAGCTGTCTAGTAAGCTGGATACCAGGCATCTGGAGTTAAAGGGGAAGTTATGACTGGAGATCCACATACGGGAGCCTTTAACATAGAGATGGCATTTACAGCCACAGGACTGGATAAGATCCCCTAGGAACTGAGTTGCGAGAGGGGAGAGGGCTCTCCAGGGTCAGGAGGTCAAGATGAGAGTGGAAAGGGGTGACCAGGGAAGCAGAGGAGGTGAGTGTGGAGTCCTGAAAGCCAAGTGAAGAAAGTGTTTCAAGGAGGGAGTGACCAGGTATGTCAGACACTGCTGACAAGCCAAGGAAGTTATATGAGGCCTGGGAATTGACCATTGGACGTGGCCATGCGGAGGCCATTAATTGGTGATTTTTTGTTCATTTGTTTGTTTTTTTTTGAGTTGGAGTCTCACTCTGTCACCCAGACTGGAGTGCAGTGGCCGCTCTCGGCCACCGCAGCCTCGACCTGCTGGGCTCCGGCGATCCTTTCACCTCAGTCTTCCGAGTAGCTGGAATTACAGGCATGTGCTACCACGCCCGACTGATTTTTTGATTTATTGTAGAGATGAGGTCTCGCTGCCCAGGTGGGTCTCG
>NW_007256835.1:410048-411601 GCF_000164805.1 Carlito syrichta
GCTCACACCTATAATTCCAGCACTTTGGGAGGCTGAGGTGAGAGGACTGCCTGAGCCCACGGGTTCGAGACCAGCTTGGGCAACTTGGTGAGACCTCATCTCTACAATAAAAATTAAAAAATTAGCCAGGCATGATGGCACGTGCCTGTAGTTCCAGCTACTTGGAAGGCTGAGGCAGAAGGATCGCCTGAGCCTAGTAGGTCGAGGCTGTGGTGGCTGTGAGCGTGCCACTGCCCTCCAGCCTGGATGACAGAGTGAGACTCCAATGCAAAAAAAATAAATAAGCAACAGCAAATGGACTAATACACGCAAGCATATGGAAAGTAGTGCACAGGAGATGGAAGAGCAGAGGACTAGTGCTACCCACGCAAGGTAGCACTTCTGCAGCACTTACGGTGTGCCTAAGTAACTATACAGGGGATCACTTACTTCTTGCAACACCCCTACAAGGAGAGTTGTGTTATTTTTCCACATTATGGAAAAGGGAATTGAGGAATGGAGGTTATACAGTAGGCAAACTCAAGAGCCTGTGCTGTACACACTACATGGTCTCATCTCAGGTGAAGCAGAAACAGTGGCACCGTGAAAGGGCGAGAGTAGTATTCAGTCCCTCTTTTTCTGAGAACAAGACCCTTAGGACTGCTGTTGAGAAACTCATTTTCAGAGTCCCTACTGTGTCCTGAGCAGGGATAAATGATGCTCTAGTTCTCTTCTAGGCTCATATGCTGCTGAGAACTTGTCTGCTCCTTCTAAAACGAGAGTAGGACTCTTACCAGTAAAACAGGGTGACGTCCTCCCTTCGTCTGGACACTGTACTTACATTATGTGACCTGAGATTGCATCAGCTTTTCTGGCAGTCCATCTCATGGTAGTCTCATCTTCAGATCACTGCTTTGCCCACATATGCTGTTTTTTTGGGGGTGATCAAAATATATAATTTGATATTTATATTATGTACCATATATAGTTATACTATATGTGATTTACTAAATTTCATTTGGTTATTACTGCTTTTCAGTGTTGTTTAAGTCAATAAATCAATAAATACGAACAGGCAACTTTTTAAACATAACTGTATTTAGAACAATGGCAACACTGTTAAATTACACATATGGCCTCCTACATGATAACTCATTTAGATGTATACATTTGAATACATTAAAAATTGCCACTCCTTCATATCAAGCAACAGATACTACCTATAATCTGAAAGAAGGTGTAAGTGTACTGTCTAAAGCAGTGTCTCAGCTGGGTATGGCAGCTCATGCCTGTAATCCCAGCACTTTGGGAGGCGGAGGCAGGAGGATTGCCTGAGGCCAGGGGTCCCAGACCAGCCTGGGTAACTTGTCAAGACCTCATCTCTACAATAAGTCAAAACATTAGCCAGGCGTGGTGGTGCGCGCCTGTAGTTTCAGCTTCTTGGAAGGCTGAAGTGGAAGAATCGCCTGAGTCCAGCAGGTTGAGGCTGCAGTGGCTGTGAGCATGCCATTGCACTCCAGTCTGGGCGACAGAGTGAGACTCCAAAAAAAAAAAAAAAAAAAAAAGAACCAAAT
>NW_007256835.1:411621-474339 GCF_000164805.1 Carlito syrichta
AGAGTACCACATGTTCTCACTTATAAGCAGACCCTGAACATTTACCATAATACTGTAAGAAAGAGATTGGCAGTAGCAGGATACTGCCATGGTAGGGGAGTGGCAGGGAGACACAACATCAATAAGGGGACCGATATCAATCCAGGCAAAGTAGGGACCAAAGGGAGGCCCAAACTTTACCTGTACAGTGACCACTTGTATACCTAATCCTAAATTGTACCCCATATCTTTAAAATAAATTAAAAAAAAAAAATTTATTGTAGAGATGAGGTCTCACGAAGTTGCCCAGGCGGATCTTGAACCCGCGGGCTCGGGCAATCCACTCACCTTGGCCTCCCAAAGCACGGGATTACAGGCTGAGCCACCGAGCCCGGCTGTATTAGTATTTACTTAAGTTTTTTTTTTTGAGTTGGAGTCTCACTCCTCCACCCAGGCTGGGGTGGCTCACACCCACCCCAGCGCCAACCCACTGGGCTCCAGTGATCCTTCCACCTCAGCCATTCAAGTAGCTGCAACTACAGGCACATGTTACCATGCCTGGCTCATTTTTTATTTATTGTAGTCAAAGGTCTCGCCAAGTTGCCTGGGCTGGTCTCAAACCCATGGGCTCAGGCAATCTACTCGCCTTGG
This sequence comes from Carlito syrichta, assembly GCF_000164805.1. Taxonomy (NCBI): domain Eukaryota; kingdom Metazoa; phylum Chordata; class Mammalia; order Primates; family Tarsiidae; genus Carlito; species Carlito syrichta. The sequence continues at coordinate 412,252 of NW_007256835.1, forward strand.
CCTCCCAAAGTGCTGGGATTTATGGGCTGAGCCACTGAACCCGGCCAATATTTTCAATTTGGCTCACTTTTTTCCACATCTGGTAGGTGGACACATAATGTACTTTTTTTTCTTATGCATATGAAAACACATATGTAAGTCTAAAAATAATGTTTCAGGTTGGGTACAGTGGCTCACACCTGTAATCCCAGAGCTGTGGAGATCACTTAAGGCCAGGAGTTTGAAGCTAGCCTGGGCAACATAACGAGACCTTGTCTCTACAAATTAGTCAGGTGTGGTAGCAAGTGCCTGTAATCCCAGCTACTCGGGAGGCTGAGGCAGGATGATCTCTTGAGTTCAGGAGCTCAAGGCTGCAGTGAACTATGATTGTGCCACTGAACTCCAGCCTGGGTGACAGAGTGAAACCCTGTCTCAAAAATAAAATAAAAATTGTATTTAAAATGTTTACCCACATACCACCTGAAATCATTTTGAGGACAACTAGTGGTTACATGTCCCACATTCTGGTAAACATGAATTCATAGATATGGAAATAACTACCAAACTGCCTCTGGGCTGGCATTGAGGGTAGGGACTTGGTTCATCAAAAGCACCTCCATGTGTATGTATTGTTTTACCAAACAAGAAACATTTAAACTGAGTAAAGCAAACAGAAATTCTGTCACACTAAGTTGGCCTGGCAAAATGGCAGGCAAAAAATAACTATTAAAAAGTATTTCTGTATTTCATTCCTCTTCTCTAATGATTTTATAATTTCAGTCACATACTTATGTTGCTCAAAATTGTCATCCACGTACACAGACTCATTCACAAAGTTAAAGGAAAAAAAGACATTTATCCACTGTAAAATGAAAACTTTCAATGTTTTATTTTTGACTGCAGCTGTTTACAGAAATATAGTTGCGAGTATACAAATGTTCCAATAGAAGCAAAATATCTTTTTAATATTTAACAAGTTATCACAGATAGCTAAAAACATAGATGCAAATGAAATTCCCCCAGAGAACAAACTGAAATATCTGGTATCAGTGCTCTGAAATCCCAACTATGAAAGCCATATACACAAAAATGTTACCCTATATCATTGCAGGACAATGGAAGAAGGCAGTTCAGTGGTTGATCAGTGTGCTCAAGCAAATAAAATTAAAAATTTCAATGGCAGAATGGTAGCTAAACCACTTGAGAACAGGTTAGTGAAATATTGGTAGTATACTAATTAAAAAACTAAGTAACATAAGTGAATGAAACTCAGTAAAAGTTGTCAAAAATGAGCAACTACTTGGAGCTTATCGATTAGAAATAAGGGAACAAGGTGAGCAGATACATTCACTAGATCAAAAGAAATTAGCTCAAGTTCACTGGAATCAGTCTGTTAACTACTAAGGTCACAGTGACTTCAGTGCAAGACAGTTCTTTTCTGGACACAGAAGTCTGATTCCAAACCCACTCTCAAACATCTGAGATCGCGCGCGCGTGTGTGTGTGTTGGTCCTGAGGTACATCAGCTAAAAGAAGAAGAAGCAATTCCTACAAAATATTTCAAACCAGGCAAATGACTCCTAAAGAAAGAGAGAAAGGGGTAGGGAAGATGGCAAGTCACCACAAGCAAGCAAACAGGGCAATATGGTTAAACATGGAATTTTTTTGAGTTGGAGTCTCACTCTGTCACCTAGACTGGAGTGCAGTGGCCGCTCCTGGCCACCACAGCCTCGACCTGCTGGGGTCCGGCGATCCTTCTGCCTTAGCCTTCCAAGTTGCTGGAACTACAGGTGCGCGCTACCACACCCGGCTAATTTTTTGATTTATTGTAGAGATGAGGTCTCACCAAGTTGCCCAGGCGGGTCTCGAACCAGCGGGCTCAGGCAATCCGCTCACCTCAGCCTCCCAAAGGCTCGAGATTACAGGCTGAGCCACCGAGCCCGGCTAAACATGGAATTTTTAAAGAAGGTATTACAAATTGGAGTCTAATAGAATTGTGATAGAATGCTTTGGGTACAGGAATATATTATGCAATAAAGAGGGAAATAAGAAAGGAGGAATGTAACTAGAGCATCTCCCAACAGTTTGCCTATGTATTTGCCAGCACCAAAGTTTATAGAGTAAGCCACTTACATTTCCACTGCTAGTATTAAGGAAAGACAGCAGTGGTGATTTTTACAAAGTGAGTATACATTTATTTTTATTCTGAAATATGAATTTTTCTTTTATGAGTGAATAACTGGTGATTTGTAAACAGTGGGAGGAAGATTTGAACAATTATGGAGATACTGAATTATACAAGGAGATTAAAACGAATGAATAAATTTACTTTTCTTGTGGTTAGGTTATATTTACCATGATGCATATAACTGAGAAAGGAGAAATGCCCAAATTATATAATGTATTATCTTGTTTAATATTTATTTTAGTAAATAACCCTTGTCTGGAGCAGAAGCTCCAAGGATAGCTATATCTCTACTGCATTAGTTCTTATACAAAGCAAGTTTCTTTTAAAGAAATTTTACCTATTAAATTATTAAATAAGGTGCTATGTTGACCTGGCCAGCCATCTTATTTACTATCTCAGATACAAATATAAATACAAGGAATGATCATTTTGTTCCGAGAGTTGGTCTAGCCAGAGCAAACTGTGGTCTGCTGGTAAAGTACGAGGCAATGAAAAGAAAGCTTGTATTATACTGCCCACAATGTACCCATTTTATGGATAAACAGGAGACTTTAGCACCCGTCAATTATATTAGCTACTTAAATGTCATAACAATTAAAATAAATATAGAACATTGCACCTATATATTTAAATCAGTAATTTAATGTAAACTTTTTAATAAGTGGTAGGAAAATGCCAAACTAAGTTAACTGAATTATCAACTAGACTAGTTGTATATGTACATAAACTATACTGTATCTCTATAGGCAGTACTGAGAATAAATTATCATTGCCAATAAATGATTATAAATAACCAGGTTAAGCTGAATTTACATAAGGAACAATGTATAAGTGGGGGAAAAAATCTATCTTCCTCTCACTAGACATATTTATACCAGTGGTTCTTAAACTTTAGTGTGCATCACAATCACCTGGAGGGCTTGTTAAAACACAGATTGCTGGGCCCCACTCTAGGGTTTCTGATTCAGCATGTCTGGGATGGAACCCAAGACTCTGCATTTCTAACTAGTTCCCAGGCAATACTGATGCTAGCTGGTGGACTGAGAAACATACTTTGAGAACCAGTGGCTTTCACATACTACATATGTAGAAAATGATACATGGTAATGTTATTATAGACATGACACAAAACATATAGAAAGAGGGTTGGTTTTAATGAACTCTCAAACATATAGATTAGCAAGCTGAACACTATAATGCGTCTAAAATGATTTGCTAAAGTGCAATTTCCCCTTATAGTAAATCACATTTCAAAGTTTTAAGTCCCACTAACAGTCGTTTTAGAAAAATCCACATAACACTTATAACCAAGTTGGCTACCCAAAAGAAAAAGGGATACAGTAGTCTAAATAGTTAAGATGTATTCATGAAGAAGGAATCATCACTGTACAGCATTCTTGGCTTCTTTGGAATGATTAAAGTGCATAATATCAATAGGGTATTGACAATATTGCATAAAAGTTTGCAGTCTTCAGTGCCACTAACAGTCACAGAAATACTTGCATGGGGAAAAGCAGCCCTATCCTAACGGTACAACTGTCCTGACCTGTTACTGACGGCCTTCTTCAAGCACCACTATTGGTGGTAAGGAGCTGGAAAAGAAGCAAACTTAACAAAACTCAGGACACTCCATCCAACTGTATCTAGTCAGACACTCCATCCAACTGTATCTAGTTGTTATCTTGGTCTGGTGTCTCAGATATCATCTCTTTCACATTTCCTTTGACACATTTTTTCCTAGGCAAATCGAGTAAATTGTCTGATGGCAAAGTACACTAAAATGAACAACATTGCCCTGTGTAGTTAAAGAAAAAAGTGACATCACCGGGTCTTACCCAGACTATGTTGGAGTGATTTATTTTCATCTAATTAAGATCAGAGAAAATGCTTTAAACACTTCCTTCCTGAAATTTAACTACACTTATTTTTGTGCATGGAGTTTCACAGATAGGAGAATTCTCATTAGTATTCAGGTAAGACCTATCATTAGTTGGTTGAGATGAAGACAAATATATAGTTAATTTATATAACACCCAAACAGTATAATTCTGTCATCTTTTACCTTCCCCCAAATAAACAATTCTAGTAATATATCTTTTCTGTTATTCTTAAGCTAAAGGGATGTTGTTTTCTATGGGGAACAAGAAATGGAGAAAAATAGCTAAATGGAAAAAGGAAACGTTGAGACCTATTAAAATCTTTTTTTTATGTGTTTTTGGCAATAGTGAAAAATGAAATTAAAGAAGGGGGCACTATTATGATAAAAAGGCACTTTTCCATAAGCATTTAATCAGATATAAAATATTAATTTAAAAAATTTCCTGAAAGAGAAAGTGGAGTAAAAACAGAATTTTATTAATAAATGAGGCTAAAATGACATGAAAATAAATGAGGATTAAAAACATTAGAGCACTGAGACCATCCACAAATGATATTGTAGATATTATTCTGATATTTACTACATTATAAACATCATCTTCACAATTCAGCTCTAGTGACACGAACGGACAGAGGAGAAAGCCTCTTTTTAATACGTTATGAGAGTCTACTAACTCACTTACTAGCATATATATGGAGTTATTTTTCTAATCTATCTGCTGAACTGCACAGCCTCTCCTCACTGAATCCCTCCATATGACCAAAGGCTGCAGATGCAGGAGGCTGTCTTGGTCAGGGATGAAGCTTGTGGTCATGAAGCAGAGTAAAGCTAATCAATCTCATATGCATTTCAATTAATCTTTTAAGAAATCAATTAGAGAACAGCTATTAGAACACACATTTTCACCAGAAAAGTAAAAAATTCTCAGATGATTACATCTAGTGACAATTTATAACCATGTTGAACTTGAGACTTTGACTATTAAACCATTTTATTCTGGTCATTATTTGTTGATCCATTTAGCAGATCTCATTTTTCCAAAACAAGTATTTATTTATTTATTATTATTATTATTTTGAGTTGGAGTCTCACTCTGTCGCCCAGACTGGGAGTGCAGTGGCCGCTTCCGGCCACCGCAGTCTCAACCTGCTGGGCTCCGGTGATCCTTCCGCTTCAGCCTTCCAAGTAGCCGGAATTACAGGCACACGCTGCCACGCCCGACTGATTTTTTGATTTATTGTAGAGATGAGGTCTCGAACTCGCGGGCTCAGGCAATCCACTCACCTCAGCCTCCCAAAGGCGCGGGATTACAGGCGGAGCCACCGAGCCCGGCTATTATTTTTTTTTTTTAATGGTTTTTTTGGTTTTTTTTTTTTGAGTTGGAGTCTCACTCTGTTGCCCAGACTGGAGTGCAGTAGCACACTCCCAGCCACCGCAGTATTGACCTGCTGGGCTCTGGGGATTCTTCCGCCTCAGCTTTCCAAGTAGCTGGAACTACAGGCACGCACTACCACGCCTGGCTAGTTTTTGATTTATTGTAGAGATGAGGTCTCACCAAGTTGCGTGGGCAGGTCTCAAACCCGTAGGTTCAGGCAATCCACTCGCCTCGGCCTCCCAAAGTGCTGGGATTACAGGTTGAGCCACCAAGCCTGGCCCCAAACAAGTATTTATAATGGCTTAAATGGTCAAAAAGAATTATCTTAGTTCTGGAGGGACTTGGATACAACTTCTTCCTCATTTCTTTTGACATTATTTTTCTTAGATATAGGCAAGAAATGTGCTAGAATGAAATTCCGAACTACAGCACATGTGATGTTACAAAAAATATATATATATGTATAAAAAGAAAGAAGGATAGAGGGAAGGAAGGAGAGAAGAAAGGAAGGGGGAGGGAAGAAGGGGGAAGAAAGGTCTCTCATTAATACTGCTTCTATAATATCTATAATAAAGCCCTTTAAAAACCTGTTCTAGGGAGACTGGGTAAAACAGATTTGCAATGGCTAAATAACAACCTGATACTCTAAAGGGTAACATGATAAAGTTCAGAGGCAAAATATGACTTCTAATTATCTTCCTGTGTTGGTATGAATATAAAATGGAATGACAATAAGAAATAACACACACACACACACACACACACACAAGCTCCAAGCATTGTGAGTTGTTGAAAGCAAGAATAATTGAATGTAATGATATAAAGAAATAAAATGTGGTTCATAGTTTGCTTAGGTCCTTCTGCCATAAATAAATTTAATAAATTGTTATTTCCATCTGCCTTTGCTGGCTCACTGAATCTCTCCCATATGTCGCTGTGTAACTTGTAACAGTAATCAGGAAACTGCACTATTAGCACAAGTATCAACCACTGAGCTTTAATAAGAAGACAAATATTCTTCTTATATATAACCGAATTGTATATTCAGAATGTTGTACTTAACATTGACCTTTAGGGGTAAGGAACATTTAACAATGTAAAAAACAAAAAACTCTAATTATTGAATGAGACTATGGAAGCATAACACAGCCCTTGTATAAATAACCACAAAATTTATGAGAGTAAAAATAAGGTTTTCTGTCTTCATCCAATCAAACCACTACAGTTCAGGTATATGCTCTGTTCTAAACTTAGATATTATAAAACAGAAAATTGGTCCCGGTGACTTGGCATTGCCAATCAGCATTTTACAACTTACTAAACCAGAAAACAGAAGTCAGCACACAAGCCAGTCTTCTTGCCACCACTTCATCCATAGTGCAGTACTAACAATCATTCTAATTAGACTTGGTGAATGAATAGACTTCTTGAGTCTCCTCTGTAATCGCTTAGAAAAAAATTCAGAAATAAATGTACAGTTTTTCACTTCTACTTCTTAAACCTGCTGGGTTTGGTTTGTCTGACATTAAAGGTAACCCTATTCTAGGGTTAGAGTTTTACATTTTAAAACTGAAGCACTGGATTGTGTGGCTGATCCTCCTCATAACCTGAACTATATTGGGTAATTTTTCCCAATTGGGGCTGAGGGAGAAGAGATATACTGAGGAAAATACTTTTGGTTCAGAGAATTTATAAAGTAGCTCTGGATATTACAAGATGGGGAAAATGTTATTAAAATTACAAACATGGTCTTTTTTTAGTGTCTTTATAAATAAAAGGCATAGGATACAGAAAGCCAATTAATAATAACAATAACAACAATAATAAAATATTAAATATATAGTGAGCAAAGACTGAATGGCTCATTCTTGTGAAACACCATTTGACACAATGGCCTTGATGGGTTTCCTTGCTCTAACATTTTGCTGAGTGAAAGATCCAGCAAACACACAGTAAGCTGCCGTTAGCCCACTAATAACATCAAGGAACTGCCTGATGGAATGGCCACAGATGAACAGGTCATTTGTTTCAAAAGATACTTAAATACTCAATAAAGACATAACAAACCCCCCCTCACTGTTATCAGACGCCACGTTGTGGTAGAACATCAGACAAACTCACAAATTTACCACAAAAATGTGTGGCAAAAAAAGAATAGTTTATATATATGTATATATATAAATTTCTATATTTATGCCAATGTACTCACTCAGTACAAATAGCAAAATAGTATACCATTTCCTAAATACAAAATATAGCTTTCCAAAAAAATGAAACACACATTAGATATAAACCATCCAAAACTTGAACGATTGAAAACTGTATTCAAAATTAAATGACCCAGAGTAGGTCTCTTTCTGAAAAGTTCCCTTCATATCGGCAAGAAGCCTGTACTACTGAAAACGTAATTCAATGCCTCTCAATCAGAGAGAGAAAGAAAGAAAGGGTTGGGGGTAAAGGGAAGAATACATGAGAATAAAGAGAAAACACAAAGGAGAAGAGCACATTCAAATAACAAAGGAAGACCGTTACATAAAGGGGGAAAAGTCTGGCTGGATAAACAAAACCAACACCACAATTCCACACAGTTCAACTAAATGTACAGGATAGGAAAAAAATCGAACAGAAAAGTAGCCTTCAACAATTAACAGGCTATTTTTTGTACACCTAAAAAAATAAATGAAAAGGACAAGGATACCAAAATTTTATATCAACACATATAAGCCACACACACATCGGCCTTACACTGCATTGACAGCTTTCCACATGCCAAAAGGAACAGGAGACATAAGCACGTGTCCAGACACAGGTGGTAGTGAGAAGCAGGCATCCCATGGGTGGCAAGAACACCCAAAACTTTATAACTAATGCTACAACTGCAAGTTCTGGAGTGTGTTATTTTGCTCTTTATAGATGTAACACAAGTTAATTCTTCATTTTAAGTCAATGATATGACCCTGTAAAGCCTAAGGCTTGTGGGAACCATCGGCAAGTGACCACTTCAAACCATAAAGCACTGAGGTGACAAGTGAATTTACACTCACTGCAGTTCAGGGAGAAATGATGTTTCAAGAAATTTTAGTTTGCCTTTTTTAAAAAAATTAAAGTTTATACTATTTCCTATTAGAGGGAAAATTTGAAGACTTCAGAACAGCACCGTTCATGGGGGGAAAATGCACTGTTTCTCAGGAATCAACTCCCAATCCTTCCTAAAAGAGAACTCCCTGCCCTGTGCTGCAGGACTGCTGGTCACCCTAGGGTAAAATGGCCTTTCTTTTAAGTTACTACAGGGTCACAAAGCCAGCAGTATATTCATAGTTGTCTAAAATAAAATAAAGAAGAAGTGGGAAATAATACAGATACATATAAAAAGGGAACACCAGTCTAAGACTGGGTTAAGAAGAAAACAGACTCAAAGTATTGTCAGTTTAAACTACTGCAGGATATTAGAACATAATTTACCATATAGTATCCCCTTCATTTTTTAATAGAGCAAGATAATTACTTTTCTATGCACAGTTATGGCTAAACCTCTTAGTAGAAACACAGAGAACTAACAACTCTGAAAAAAATAAAATCAATAGCATTCCAGCTGTCTCCAGTTTTGTGTGTTGTCTGCCTTAGTGTTAAATCAAGAGTCCTCTTATCTGCATAGAGTTCTTAATACAGCCCACTTGTCAGAATGTTTCCCCTTCAGTTTCTCCATAAAAACTGAAAAAAATTCCTTCACTTTGGCCTAAGCTGTGCTTTTTATATTGAAAAAAAAAACACAGCCTAAGTTATTATTGAACTTTACTTTCAAAAAAGTCATTACTTGACCAAAACAATGCAGAAAAGAAAATAATGAACAAAAGTAAACATGACAAATATTATTTTCCAATAGCAATAATAACTGAGTGGTCCAGCCTTGAATTTAAACTGTACTTTTAAAGAACTGTATCTACGAAAATAACATCAATTAATTCCACCAGCTGGAAACAGAAATAGCTTCTCAGTCATCACTGTTATTAGGAATATAAAATATGAAGATGTTAACATTGGTAGCTAATCTCTGCAACAGGCAGCACAGGTGTGCTCTTTTGCAGTCAGAGTAAAATCTATCCATTTACTCAAATACAGTTTTTCAAAATTTGTTTTGTTTTTAAAGTAACAGTTCAGTAATCCTCATGGAACCACAAGATCTCAGAACATCTTGGAATCAGGATTTTCGTCAAGGAATTTCTAAAAAAAAAAAAGAAAAAGAAAAAGTTTAATATAACTCACTAGTGGGGAAGCATTTATAGAGTTCCTGTTACTCTGAATGATTCCAAAGTACATTACAGTACTGTAAGTGAAACTTAATCATATTTAATCTTCCACAGACTTTTCTGACTCAGTATTTCTTGAGAAAGAGATAAATAAGATATAGTCATATCCAATATATAATACAAAGGAAACACATTTTGCACACTCATTAGATGTTCTGACATTCCAAGGCAAAGAAGCTTAGAGGCAGAAGGAATGCCCAATATAGGCTGAATATTCCTTATTCAAAATGCTTGGGACCAAAAGTGTTTTGGATTTTGGAAATGTGCATATGCTTAATGATGGACCCAAGTCTAAACACAAAACTCATTTATGTTTCATATACACCTGAAAAGATACATCGCAACTGAAGAGGGCTGGGAGAGTCTTTTTTCCCTTTGTGATGCTGAATAAACTGTGTATTGTGTGCCTATGTTTTGACTGCGATCTATCATATGAAGTCAGGTGTGGAATTTTCCACTTATGACACAGGGTTGGTGCTAAAAAATGTTTGGATTTTGGAGTATTTCAGATTTCAGATTTTTGGATTAGGGATGCTTACCCTGTATTAACAATGTGACCATAAGCTATCATTCAGAGAAATTTATTCAGAGTAAAAAAGTACCTACTTGTGTGAAAGCCATATTTTAAAGGTTTAGAAACTAAACTGCTATTACTTAACCCAAATTTGTCATGGAGAATAAAAACTGATGCTGTTCAATAGAAGCCAAAATGCAATATACAATGCTTACATGTATCCAGTTAAAAGGAGCCAGTCAAGTTGTTCCCTTGATTTTGCAATGACACAAGCAAATCAATCTTTTCAATGTTTTGGTTGGTATTTATAGAGGATGCCAGTGGAGAGTTCTCTGGCATTTGCTGAGAAAGAAGTGTTGTCACAGGTGGCTGGCCCTCGTTTTGTGGCTGGCCTGGTTGACTTATGGCCATCAACTGATCTGGCAATGTAGCTGGTCCAGAGGTTAAAAGCTGACTACAGTCTGCAGAGACATGAAAAATAGAAGCTACTTGATTAGTAAGGATTAATAAGAGATATTTATTGGTTGCTGGGGGAAATTAATAACCATGTTCTTATTAACAGTGAGGCACCTGGCAGTCCAAGAAAAAGGTTTTCACAGAATGGTACTAAAATTAATCTTACGTTTCCTCTAAGCAGTATAAACATACAACTTTGCATAGATCTCATTATAAGTCCTATTTTATTTCCTTGGTATATAAACATTAAAGATGGGGTTCTATCTCCTTAGAAACTGTATTCTTCAGTTGGCTAAGATATTGTCACTCTTACTTCATTTTCCTTTCAAGTATATTGCTTAAAATGGCAAACATACATTTACCATATTTCATCCTCCCCAAATCCTTGTAATTACATGTTATCACCATTTTAGACATGAGACTTGAGTCTCATAAAAGTCAAATAACTTATATAGGATATCGTAGTCTATAAGTGGTAGAGTTCTAACTATAATCGGTACTCTTAGAATAATTGTTCTTTGCTTTCTTCTGAAAATAATATTAATAATAACCTCACCACGTCAATTAAGTAATGAGACATTAGAAAAAGCTTCTTACTATTTTGAATGCCAAATAAGAACATTCCTGAAGTCTGCTGAGATGAGCCAGGAGAATTCTGTAGTTGGTTTATTGTGCCTCCTGCAGTGTTGTGAAATAAAGTAGCCTGTGGCTGAGGTGAAGATGTGGCTCCTTGGATTCCAGGCATGTTGTTCTGAGGAGAATAAAGAGGAGACTGTTGCATGTCTTGTTGGTTTATACTGGTCTGCAATGCAGACATGGATGCTGGAGATAGGAACAGTGTTACTTGTTGCTCTTGAGAACTGGGTGACCCTTGGACCAACTGCATCTGAGGAGAGCTATGGAACAAGGAGGTCTGTGATGATTCAGACTGGGTAGGACCTGGGTTCTGAAGTGAAGAAACTGTGGACTGATTCTGAAATTGCATGGGCTGCTGCTCTTGATTCATTGTGGCCATATTACTTTGTTGGTGAAAAATTGACTGGTTCTGTTGTTCCTGACTAGCCAGTGGATTTTGATTTGGGTTGAATATCATGTTTGGTGGTGGCTGCTTTTGAGATGTCATTGTAGCCATGGTATTCTGATTACTGAATAAAATGCTCTGCTGTTGTTGTTGCTGTTGCTGCTGCTGCTGTTGCTGCTGCTGCTGCTCCTGGGATGGAGAGTTACTCTGCATGGCAACTATTGAGTGCTGTGACTGGAACATTGTTCCTTGCTGGCTTTGAGGCATTGGATTAGATGGAAGGGAGCCCAGGGACACTTGAGGCTGAAATAAACCTTGCTGGGAGGGTGGCGCCTGTTCTTGGGAAAGCATAGGGGTCTGGATGTGTGATATTGAAGCTTGCTGTTGGAAAGCAGCTTGCTGCTCAGTGTTTGATGTTGACTGAAGTGGAGAGATTGAGTTCTGTGCTGCAAAAAATGAAATCTGTTCTTCTTGAGCTACTGTGTTAGTTTGAAGATTATTCATAGGACTTTGGGAAAGAAATATGTTGGCTGCTGACTGCTGGTCTTGAGGAACTGAAGAGCCCTGTAACACAGCAATGGTACTTTGAGAGTGAAACATTGGAGGCTGCATTTGCTCAGAGGAGGTTGTTGAGGTCTGACTGTGGACAATAGGATTTGGACTATGAAAAATAGAGCCTTGAGTTTCCTGGGAAAGGTTTTGAGCATCGGCAATAGGATTCTGAGGATGAAAAAGCTGAGCCTGTGAATGAGAAGACTGCTGTAAAAAATTCCCAGACTGAAGTGACATCATCTCATTACTTTGCTGGAATAAACCATTCCCTTGTTGCTGGGTAGCACTATTCTGAACACTCATCATACTTTTAGTAGAAGAAAAAAGGTTAACTTGAGGTTGATTGTCCCCACTATGTTGCATTTGGACCATGGTCTGAAAGACACTGTTCTGAATCTGTTTTGCTTGTGCTCCAGTTTCTTCCCCATCTCCTGAACTTGATGTCTGAAACATGGTAGTGCCAGGGGTTGCAACCTGCTGTGTGGTAGTTGTAGAAGTTTCATTTCCAGAAACTGCAGGAGGTGACGAAAACAACTCACACTGCATTTGCATCTCCTCATTGGTAGACAATGCACTCATCATGTGAGAAGTCTGCTGGTAAACTGGGGACTGCTGAAGGTTTCCATTTGCTGAAGCAGGTGAAGGAAATAACTCCGACTGAATTTGGGCAGCTGCCTGGCAGATACTCTGCTGCATCTCCATCACCATTGCAGCTGATGATTCCATCACTTGCTGTTGCTGTTGTTGCTGCTGTTGATTAGATAATGTGTTTTCATTTTGTGGATGAACACCTTCAGCTCTTCCTGGTATTAAATTATCTGGCCTGGGATGGACTGTTGGTTCTGTTGAGGAAAACATTCCAGGACTTACACTGTTTTGAATTTGACTGACTTGTTGAAAAATGTCTGCACTAAGCTGTTCTTGAACATTCTCATTACCATCTGGAGCAGAAAATAAAACTGAAGATAACTGTTGCTGTGCCTCTAAAACTTGTTGGACCAAGTCGACACTTCCACTGCTGCCACTAGCAGTACTGCCTGAAAAACTTCCCGCTTGCAACTGCTGAATAGTATTCTGTAGCTGACTCACACTATTTGGTGATGGAAAAATATTTGATGAAATCTGCTGCTGTAAAGTCTGTGCTTGTTCCTGTAGTGGTGACTGCTGCTGTTGTTGTGACGCTTCAGTCAACTGTGACAAATTGACCACTGTGCCATCTGACTGTAATACCTCTCTAGATTGAGTTTCTCTTGTCTGAAACTGTGTAGCCTGCTGCAGTAGTGCATCACTGTTGGGCAGCTGACTAGCAGCAGAACCTGCGGCAAAGGTACCAGGCTGTGAGATGTCCTGTGTTTGAATAGTTGTCAGGGTCTCTGGGTTGTATGCCTTTGGCTGAATCTGCTGTTGTTTTTCATTTTCAGAAGGTAAGTGGGAAGATGAGGGTGATGAAAAAGAGCCATTTCCTGCTATGTTAGAGATGTTTTCTAACGTTTGCTGAGTTGATCCAACTGTCTTTGTAGTCTAAAAAATAAAAATCCCCAAATAAAGTGAATAAACAATAAATAAGTTCATATGCTGCTTTAAAAAGTATTATTCTAGGGCCAGGCACAGTAGCTCACACCTGGAATCCCAGCACTTTGGGAGGATCACTTGAGCCCATTAGTTCAAGCCCAGCCAGGGCAACACAGAAAGACCTTGCCTCTACAAAAAATAAACAAATTAGTGGTGGTGTGTGCCTGTAGTCCCAGCTACTTGAGGGGCTGAAGATCACCTGAGACCAGCAGGTCAAGGATATAGTAGCCATGATTGTGCCACTCCACTCCAGCCTGGACGACAGAGTGACACTCCAAGTAAGAAAAAAAAAAAAAAAGACTATTGTTCTAAAAGTATATGCAAGACCAATTTTCCATTCTATATTATCATTTAGAAAATAAGTACAAGAACTATGATTCTCCACAATAACATGACATCTGATTGTCATCAGGATATACGTTAAAAAGTACTATAAGCAAAGACAGTCTAACAAGGAAGGAGAAGAACAACTGGCTATTGATATGCTTAGGCAAATTAAGGGTAATAAGAACACATTCATTCTATGGTTCATGAAGAGCACTTATCAAAATATCTCCATTTTGCAGATTATCAGTAACAAGTAACTTGGGGGAAAACAAGTAAAAAAAGGCAGGAAGAGTTATGTGAAAAGGCTGGGGAAAAAATACCTCTAACTCTGAATATGCTAAAATCAATTATTTCATTAATAACTCATGCCCCACAGGTCTAGCTAACATTTAAATTCTCTCTTGTCAAAATGTGTCTTGGAAGTCACTTTGTGGGCAACTTTGCTGAAGTATAAAGCATCCATTCTGAAAAGCAAAATTCATTAAATGCATCCAAAGCAAAAAAAAAAAAAAGTGAAAGAAACAGGAAAAATAAAATGTAGCAATTTTTATATGTGAGGTCGGGGCACTAGTCAATATAGCTCACCTTGAAAAGAGGGGAAGATCTTTTTTCTGCTGTTACTTCCATTGGAGTAATATCTTCACTCTTAATCATACTGGTTGATATGAGCGGAGTGATCAGGGCATTCGGAAGAATATTTACCTTATCTAAATTACACCCAGTAGTCTTCATTGCTGCACACAAAAAAATAAAAGAAAGGTTTAAAATCACAGAAATTACCAACTATTTCATTCCATAATTTGTTGACTGTAAGTCATGATTTAAATGCCTTTTTTTTTTTTTGAGTTGGAGTCTCACTCCATTGCCCAGGCTGGAGTGCAATGGCACAATCATGGTTCACTGCAGTCTCTACCTCCTGGGCTCAGGAATCCTTTCGCCTTAGCCTCCGAGCAGCCGGGATAACAGGCATGAAACACCACACCCAGCTAATGTTTTAATTTTTTTGTAGAGACAATGTCACCCTATGTTGCCTAGGCTGGATTTGAACTCCTGGGCTCTTGTCTAGGTCTCCCAATGTGCCAGGATTACAGGTGTGAGTCACTGCACTTGGCCTTAAATGCCTATTTTTTTTTTTTTTTTGAGTTGGAGTCTCACTCTGTCGCCCAGACTGGAGTGCAGTGGCACGCTCCCGGCCACCGCAGCCTCGACCTGCTGGGCTCCGGTGATTCTTCCGCCTCAGCCTTCCAAGTGGCTGGAACTACAGGTGCACACTACCACACCCGGCTAATTTTTTGATTTATTGTAGAGATAAGCTCTCACCAAGTTGCCCAGGCGGACCTCGAACTCGTGGGCTCAGGCAATCCACTCACCTCAGCCTCCCAAAGTGCGGGATTACAGGCTGAGTCACCGAGCCTGGCAAATGCCTATTTTTTTTTTTTTTTGATGCTAAAAAGGTAGTATATCAAGATATAGTCTCCCTTTTTTGTGGTGTACTGGCCTGAGAACCCCTGGTATGGGCCTAACACTGCAGGTTAAATATTTACAAGTTTAAACAGTTCCTTTATCAAGCTATATTCCCCAAGACCCTTCTAAGTGCCTTGAATTATACTTCTCAACATGACCAGGGAATATCATAGGATACAGTTTGGAAATCTCCAGGAGGCTAATACTACTCAATTATATAACTGTTACATTCTCCTCTTAGCATATGTCTGTTGGCAATATGAAGTCTCAAAACTTTTTAAGGGCTATAAGAGTCTGAGCATGTCTCTCCTCAACATGAGAAGTTCAAGCTTCTCATTAGAAAATGCCACTAAGTAATTAATAAATTTTACTTTTCTTCTTTTTTTTTTTTGAGTTGGAGTCTCATTCTGTCACCCAGACTAGAGTGCAGTGGCCGCTCCTGGCCACCGCAGCCTCGACCTACTGGGCTCCGGCGATCCTTCCGCCTCAGCCTTCCAAGTAAAATTTACTTTTCTAAGTTAATGTTTTAGAAAACTTGAATTTGGCCAGGCACAGTGGCTCATGCCTGTAATCCCAGCAAGAGGATTGCCTGAGCCTAGGGGTTTGAAACCAGCCTGAGCAACTTGATGAGACTTCGTCTCTACAATAAATTTAAAAATTTGCCGGGCGTGGTGGCACGTGTCTGTGGTTCCAGCTACTTGGAAGGCTAAGGAGGAAGGATTGTCTGAGCCCAGCAGGTCAAGGCTGTGGTGGCCATAAGTATGCCACTGCACTCCAGCCTGGGTGACAGAGTGAGATTCCTACTGAAAAAAAAAGAAAGAAAACTTGAATTCAGGGTGTGCTGGGGGGGGGCACATAACATCAGTAAGGGTGCCTGATCCTAATCCAGGTGAAATGAGGTCCAATGGGAGACCCAAACTTCACCTGTACACTTATTTACCCTATCCTGACTTGTACCCCACATCTTTAAAAATAAAACTCGAATTTGACAAGTTGACACGGGAACACATTTCTGCTTTAAGCAGGACTTAGAACTCTTTTAAAAATTTTCTTCAGAAATAAGGACTACTCAAGTTTGCAAACTATATTTCCAAAACAAAATGAGTATTTCCCACCTCCTTCTACTTCCATTTTCAGGAGTAGTTACGGATTTACACCAAAGAGAAGTCACACATAGCAAGACTCTACCACTTCACTATATCTGCTTTTCCCCCTTGATTACTTTTCTTTCTTCTTTTTTGTCTACTTGAGTCTACACTGGCACTTAATGGTGCCTACTGCTATTGCTAATAAGTCTTCTGAGTTGAGTACATAGCCAGATTCTGATCTACAAGTTTACAACTACTTTGAGGTTCGTGGAGAGATAGATTCCCCAGAAAGCACAGATGTTAAATTTCTTAATTTGATACCGAGAAGAAATCTTGGCTACAAAGAGGATTTTAAAATGACACATGGTATATGAGCTGGATAGCTACCTTTGTAAATATTTTGATCTAAAAATATTTGCAACTTCCTCATCTTACTTCAATATGCCTTACAGCCAATTGGCTAAAAACTTAATTCCTGTGGAAATTGATTTTACTCAGTGAGGGACAAGTGCTCACTTAATTTTTGACATTCTATGTTCTATTATTCTACCTAAATAACTGGAAAAATGAATCATTTATGCATGAGTTCTCTGGACCTGTTTTCACCTAGATTCTACGAATACCAATACAATTCAACTGACAACCTAATTTTGACCAAGACAAACCTGCAGATCATGCACAGTAGTCTAGGACTGTCTCAGGGACATTTAGAAAAACCACTGGCGTTATCTTAAGTCGAGCCTGTATTATTCAACTGCTATTCCTGTTTTTGAATTCTATTAGAATGTGAGCTTGGCCAGGCGTGGTGGCTCAAGCCTATAATCTCAGCACTTTGGGAGGCAGAGGCAAGATTGCTTGAGCCCATAGGTTCGAGACCAGCTTGGACAACTTGGTGAGACCTCGTCTCTACAATAAATCAAAAAATTAGCTGGGCATGGTAGTGAATGTCTGTAGTTCCAGCTACCTGGAAGGCTGAGATGGAAGGATCACCTGAGGCCAGCAGGTTGACGCTGGAGTAGCCATGAGTACGCTACTGCACTCCAGCCTGGACGACAGAGTGAGACTCTGACTCAAAAAAAAAAGAACGTGAGCTCTGTGAAGACAGAAATTTTCTTATTCCCTGGTGCACAGCAGATGATCAACACATATTTGTAAAATAAGTGAAGAAAATTAATAACCTTACTTTAGCTTTATCATAGTCAATTTCGTTTGTTGTGCATTGTTTGGTTAATCCTGTAAAATTGGAATAATCCTATAAAAGTAAAAATACACAGAGTATTTTTCAAAAATTGTATTTTTTTTTTGAGTTGGAGTCTCACTCTGTCGCCCAGACTGGAGTGCAGTGGCCGCTCCTGGCCACCGCAGCCTCGACCTGCTGGGCTCCGGTGATCCTTCCGCCTCAGCCTTCCAAGTTGCCAGAATTACAGGCATGTGCTACCACGCCCAGCTGATTTTTTGATTTATTGTAGAGATGAGGTCTCGCTGAATTGTATTGTTTTTAGAGACAGGGTCTTGCTCTGTTGCCCAGGCTGGAGTGCAGTGGTGTGATCATAGCTCACTGCAGCCTCAAATTCCTACGCTCAAGCAATCCTCCCCACTCAGTCTCCTGAGTAGCTGGGACTACAGGTTTTTGTTTTTATTAATATTTTTATAAATAGTATTTTTGGTCTAGACATTTTCAATATCTACAGTTAAGTTTATATTATAGTTCAGTTGGAAACTGTATATAAATAGCCACTGACTAACAATAAATAAATGTTATCACCTATACAGTTACTGCTTAACAGATCTATGTATAATTTTCTCCAAAATATATTTAGATAGTCATGATTATTATCATTTTTTTCTCCTACTAGAAAGTAAAAATAGGCAGAATAAGCCGGGCTTGGTGGCTCAGCCTGTAATCCCGCGCCTTTGGGAGGCTGAGGTGAGTGGATTGCCTGAGCCCGCGGGTTCGAGACCTGCCTGGGCAGCGAGACCTCATCTCTACCATAAACCAAAAAAATCAGCCGGGCGTGGTAGCGCATGCCTGTAATTCCGGCTACTCGGAAGGCTGAGGCAGAAGGATTGCCGGAGCCCAGCAGGTCGAGGCTGCGGTGGCCGGGAGCGGCCACTGCACTCCAGTCTGGGCAACGAAGACTCCAACTCAAAAAAAAAGGCAGAATAAAGCTAAGCCAGAGTCTTACCTATCCTCAGTTGATCACTGACAAATATATCTACTGTAAAGACAAACAGTAAAATGTCCAATGCCCATATGAAGACACAAGTTTTTTAATGGCTATATGCATAAAGGTTAATTTTTCTTATGGTCCAAACTTATATAAGTCTAGTCTCACCAAAACAATGAAAAATGTCTCTAGGTCATTAAGTTTGTCAAATGTGTTCCACCTTATTAACTTAATAGTAATCTAGCCAACTCCATTTTAGTAGTATATTGTAGATGAAAACATCTTTCTAAGTCCTAATTAATTCACCCTAAACATCAAGCAGATGTCACTGCACTGCAATCTAAGACTTATTCACCTCTATCAAATTATTTCTCATATGTGATTTAAATTTTTATTGAAAAAATACGGCCAGGTGCAGTGGCTCACGATAATCCCAGCACTTTGGGAGGCTGAGGTGAAAGGATTGCCTGAGGCCACAGGTTCAAGACCAGCCTAGGAAACTTGGCAAGACCTCATCTTGATAATAAATCAAAAAATTAGCCAGGTGTGGTGGCGCGTGCCTGTAGTTCCAGTTACTTGGAAAGCTGAGGTGGAAGGATCGCCTGAGCCCAGCGGGTTTAGGCTGCGGTAGCCATTTTGGCCCCAAAGAATTGTTCATTTAATCACATTCTTTATTTCTAAGTAATAACTTTCTTTTCTTTTTGTTTTTTTGAGTAGGAGACTACAGGCATATACCTCCACGCCCAGTTTATATATATATATACACATATATGTGTATATATATACATATATATATACATATATGTATATATATATGTATATATATATACACACACACTTTTGTGGAGAATAGTTCTTGCTATGATTCCCAGGCTGGTGTATTAGCCTGAGAACTCCTGGACTCAAGTGATTCTTCCACCTCAGCCTCCTAAAGTGCTGGGATTATAGGCTCAAGCCACCTTGCCTGACTTCTAAGTAATAACTTTGCTTAGCTAGAATAAATACCTAATATGGAAAAGAAAACTCACTGTATCACATGAAAGACTACAAAAATTCTATTATTAGCTTTATCTAGACTTTAAATATTTATTAAATAAGAATATTACAGTAAGCAAAATTAATTCTCTATGGGCTACTCAGTATATACAGTTCTGAAAAGACACTTTCTTTTTTGAGTTGGAGTCTCACTCTGTCACCCAGACTGGAGTACAGTGGCACACTCACGGACATACCAGTAACGACTTGCCGGGCTTGGCGATCCTTCCGCCTCAGCCTTCCAAGTAACCGGAACTATAGGTGTGCGCTACCACGCCTGGCTAATTTTTGATTTTTTTATTTTAGAGACGAGGTCTTGCCAAGTTGTCCAGGCTGGTCTCGAACCTGAGGGATCAGGCAATCCACTTGCCTCGGCCTCCCAAAGTGCTGGGGTTAAAGGCTGAGCCATCGAGCCCAGCCAGAAAATGATCATTTTTGAAATGCAACTGTACTGTCTATTGTTTTAAAATTTAGAAAATTAACCTCACTTCCAAATTCTCATGCAGCTATAAGAAACAATTGAGAGAACAAAATGCTCATATAATGGATTACTGTTTGGTAATCAAAAGAAATGAAGTTCTGATACACACTACATGAACGGATCTTGAAAAAATGTCAAGTGAAAGAAGCCAGTAACATATGACCACATATTATATGATTCCATTTATATGAAATGTCCAGAACATACAAATCTGCAGAGTCAGTAAATTACTGGCTAGCTAGGGCTGGGGGAGGTGGGGAAATTAGAGGGTGACCGCTAAAAGATATGGGTTTTTTTGGATAATGAAAATGTTCTAAAATTGAC
The DNA here is from genome assembly GCF_000164805.1 of Carlito syrichta. Lineage (NCBI taxonomy): Eukaryota > Metazoa > Chordata > Mammalia > Primates > Tarsiidae > Carlito > Carlito syrichta. Next base: position 432,981 of record NW_007256835.1, read on the forward strand.
TGAAGTAATCAGCCGGGCGTGGTAGCGCATGCCTGTAATTCTGGCTACTCGGAAGGTTGAGGCGGAAGGATCGCCGGAGCCCAGCAGGTCGAGGCTGCGGTGGCCGGGAGCGGCCACTACACTCCAGTCTGGGCAACAGAGTGAGACTCCAACTCAAAAAAAAAAAAAAAAGACTAAAGTGATAGATACACATTTTCTGAATATACAAAAAGCCACTGAATCGAATACTTTAAGGGAGTGAATTATATGGTATGTGAATTTTACCTCAATAAAGATGCTAAAAAAGAAGAGTCATACTTAGTGTTAAACAATTATAGAATATAGAAATGTAAAAACAGTAACATTATCTACACTACCCAAAAAGACCAGCATGTTAACATTTTATTATATTTTTTGTTCTTCCATGTTTTCAAAAAATAATTTGATTATAGTCTACATACAATTTTAGGGGCAGTTTTGTTCCCAGTATATGATGATATAAGCATTCACCAGTTTTATTTAAAAACTGACTGTAAATATACCGTAAATATCATTTTGTAATTATATAATATTCTATTACAAAGATGAATCCTTGGCCGGGTGTGGTGGCTCAAGCCTATAATCCCAGCACTTTGGGAGGCGGAGGCAAGAGGACTGTCTGACCTCAGGGGTTCAAAACCAGCCTGAGCAACATGGCAAGACCTCATCTCTACAATAAGTCAAAAAATTAGCAGGGTGTGGTGGCACATGCCTGTAGTTCCAGTTAGGTGGAGGTGAGAGGATTACCTGAGCTCTGGGGTTTGAGACCAGCCTGAGCAACATGGCGAGATCCTGTCTCTACAATAAGTCAAAAAATTAGCCGGGTGTGGTGGCACATGCCTGTAGTTCCAGTTAGGTGGAGGTGAGAGGATTACCTGAGCTCTGGGGTTTGAGACCAGCCTGAGCAACATGGCGAGATCCTGTCTCTACAATAAGTCAAAAAATTAGCCGGGTGTGGTGGCACATGCCTGTAGTTCCAGCTACAGGTAGAAGATTGCCTGAGCCCAGCAGGGCCAGGCTGCAGTGGCTGTGAGCATTCCACTGCACTCCAGCCTGGATGAGAGTGCCTGGCCTATATTTTTTTTATTTTAAAATGTAGACTAGATCTCACCTATGTTGCCCAGGCTAGGAGATTACTTTCTTATGATTGCTATATAGAAGTAGAATTATTTCAAGTTATATTCATTTTAAGGCTTCTGACATATTTTGCCAAATTACCGTCTGTTTATTTTTCTGTTTTAACACATCTTGGTAAGCATTACATATTAACATTTTTGAAAACTCTTCCGTTTTACATTAAAAAATTTGTTAAAACAAGTTAACAGAGAGGCAGTGTACCATTACTCAGCTTCCCTCAATGATAATATCTTATGAAGTATAATAAATCCCACCTAGAATATTGACATTTATGTAGCCCACTGATCCTGTTCAGATTTCCTGTTTTACCCATACTTGTGTGTCTATTTAGTTCCTGCAACTTATCAAATGTGTGGCTGATATATCACCTCTAGTTAAGATACAAAACAGTTCCATCACCACAAGGTTCCCTCATATTACCCTTTTATAACCATACCACTTAACCCCTACAACCCCCTGCCCACATCCTTAGCCCCTGGCAACAACTAACCCGTTCTCCACTTCTATAATTGTCATTTCAAATATGTTATATAAAATAATGCATACAGAATATAACCTTTTGAGATCATGGTTTTTTTCATTCAACACAATTCTCTGGATATACATCCAAGTTGCTGCATGTATCAATAGCTAATTCCTTTTGAATGCTGAGTAGTATTTTGTGGTATGCGTGCATGTACCACAGTATGTTAATCATTTATCCACTGAAAGACATTTGAGTTGTTTACAGTTCTTGGCTACATGAATAAAGCTGCTAGAATATTCTTGTCCAAATTTTCTGTGTGAATATAAATTTCCATTTATCTGGGATAAATGACCAAGAATGCAACCACTGAGTCATACGGTAACTATATGTTTAGTTTTATCAGATGTTGCCATATTGCTTTCCTACTAGCAATGTATGAGTGACCCAGTTTCTTCACCTCCTCGCCAGATTTTGGTCTTGTCATTATTTTCCATTTTAGTTATTGTGATGGGTGTGTAGTAAAAGCTCACTGTGGTTTTAATTTGTACTTACTAAATGGCTAATTAAGTTGAATGTCTTTCAGTGTGCTTATGTGCTATCTGTATATCCTTTACCTGTAATATCTGCTCATGCGTTTTGCCTATTTTCTAAATGGATTTGTTTTTTCTCTTTTTTTTATTTAAAAAAATTTTTTTTCATAATCAATATTTTTTATTATGGTTTTGTGGGGTACAGTTAAGGGTTAGGTGTACAATTACGTGTCATTCAGGCACCCTGTTGATAAGAGGTGTTTCCTCATCCCCAGACAGATATTTGCTACTGTTAATCCCATCCCCCTCCCGGATTTGTTTTTTCAACTGTTGAGTTTTGAGCATTCTCTATGTATTGCAGGTACTAGTTCTTTGTTGGACATGTGGTTTGTAAACATTTTCTTCCAGTTTGTAGACTGTCTTTTTTAAAATTTTTATTTTATTTATTTATTTATTTATTTTGAGTTGGAGTCTCACTCGGTTGCCCAGACTGGAGTGCAGTGGCCGCGCCCGGCCACCGCAGCCTCGACCTGCTGGGCTCCGGCGATCCTTCTGCCTCAGCCTTCCAAGTAGCTGGAACTACAGGCGCGCGCTACCACGCCCGGCTAATTTTTGATTTATTGTAGAGATGAGGTCTCGCCAAATTGCCCAGGTGGGTCTCGAACCCGCGGGCTCAGGCAACCCACTCACCTCAGCCTCCCAAAGGCACGGGATTACAGGCTGAGCCACCGAGCCCAGTTTTTTTTTTTTTTTGAGTTGGAGTGTCACTGTGTCACACAGACTGGAGTGCAGTGGCCGCTCCCGGCCACTGTAGCCTCGACCTGCTGGGCTCTGGCGATCCTTCCGCCTCAGCCTCCCAAGTAGCTGGAACTACAGGCGCGCGCTACCATGCCCGACTAATTTTTTAATTTGTTGTAGAGATGAAGTTTCGAACCCGTGGGCTCAGGCAATCCACTCACCTCAGCCTCCCAAAGCGCGGGATTGCAGGCTGAGCCACCGAGTCGCTGCGACTGCCTTGTTTTTTCATCCTCTTTTTTTTTTTTGGAGTCAGAGTCTCACTCTGTCACCCAGGCTGGAGTGCAGCGGCATACTCATGGCTACTGCAGCCTTGACCTGCTAGGCTCAGGCGATCCTTCCAAGCCTCAGCCTTCCAAGTAGCTGGAACTACAGGCATGTGCCACCACACCCGATTAATATTTTGATTTATTGTAGAGATGAGGTCTCACCAAGTTTCCCAGGGTGGTCCCAAACCCGTGGGCTCAGGCAATCCTCTTACCTCGGCCTCCCAAAGTGCAGGGATTATAGATGTGAGCCATTGCACTAGGCCTTTTTTTTTTTTTTTTTTGGTGAGTTGGCATCTCACTCTGTCGCCCAGACTGGAGTGCAGTGGCCACTTCTGGCCACCGCAGCCTCGACCTGCTGGGCTCCGGCGATCCTTCCGCCTCAGCCTTCCAAGTAGCTGGAACTACAGGCGCACGTTACCACGCCCGGCTAATTTTTTGATTTATTGTAGAGATGTGCTGCCCAGGTGGGTCTCGAACCCGCGGGCTCAGGCAATCCACTCACCTCAGCCTCCCAAAGGCGCGGGATTACAGGCTGAGATACCGAGCCCACACCAGGCCTTTTTAAGGCACATAATCAAGTCATCTGCAAATAGAGAAGTTTTATTTCTTCCTTTCTGATCTGTATCCCTTTTTTTGTCTTGCTTTATTGCAGTGGGTAACATTTCAACTACTATGCTGAGTAAGAGTGGTGGAAGTATATCCTTGCCCTGTGCACTTTGTGCACTCCCAAAGTGCTGGGATTACAGGTGTGAGTCACTATGCACAGCCCCAAGACATTTTTAAAAACTACAGACTAATTTCTGTCATAACACAAAAATTCTTTAACAAAATATTAGCAAATGAAATACAACAGTATATAAAAAGCATTATACACCATGCCAAAATGGGATTTATTGCAGGTATATAAGACTGGTTCAGATTAGAAAAGCAATCAATGCAATCCACCATATCAATATGCTTAAAGAAGAAAAACTGTATCATGATAAAAAGTCTCAACAAATTAAAGCACAGGTGGAATGCCTCAATTTGATAAAGAGCATCAACAAAAACCCTCCAGCTAACATCATACTTCACTGGTGAAAGACTGAATGTATTTTCCCTTAAAAAAAAATTGTCTTTAGTGGTTATAGGATTATTCAGACCATCTATCTCATTTTGGTTCAGCTTTAGTAGTTTGTAGTTCATCTTTCTTCTTTCTTCTTTTTTTGAATCAAAGTCTCACTCAGTCGCCCATAATGGAGTGCACTGGCACACTGCCGGCCACTGCAGCCTCGACCTGATGAGCTCAGGTAATCATTCCACCTCAGCCTTTCAGCTGGAACCACAGGCACATGCCACCATGCCCGGCTAATATTTTTGATTTTTATTGTAGAGATGAGGCCTCACCGAGTTGCCCAGGCTGGTCTTGAACCCCTGGGCTCAGACAATCCTCTTGCCTCCGCCTCCCAAAGTGCTGGGATTACAGGGGTGAGCCACTGCGCCCAGCGATTCATCACTTCTAAGTTGTCAAATTTATGATTGTAAAATAGTTTGTAGCATTCCATGACTTGTTTAATGACTGCAGGATCTGTAGTGATACCTTTATTTTATTTCTGATATTGGTGATTTGCGTCTTCTCTTTTTCTGGTCTTGACAGAGGTGATCAACTTCACTGGTTCCGTCCCCGCAAAGAGCCAGCTTTTGGTTTCATTGATTTTTCTCTATTTCTTTTCCTGGTTTTAATTTTATTGATTTCTGTTCTCAAATCTTTTCTCTTGTTTCCCTCCTTCTGCTTCCCTTGGGTTTATTGTATTTTTCTTTTTCTAGGTTCTTCAAGTAGAAACTTAGGTTATTGAGATGTTTCCTCTTTTCTAATGTATTTAGTGTTGTAAACTTTCTTTTAGCATTGCTTTAGCTATATCTCACAAAACTTTTTTTATTAGCAACTTGAAATTATGAGTACTTCCTTTATTTTGCAACATTTTGTTATATGGTTTGATGACTTTATACATTATAATGAAATACTGCATAATCCAGTCCTTTTTATAACAAACATAAAAACAAAGCACCCATATGAACTTGCTATGCTATTTATAATTTCACATGTATGCAAGAGGGTGAGTTTTGTAAAATAAAAGGCTAAGCACATTTAGAAAAATGTCATGAAATGAATAAAAAGCCTTCTAGAAAGAATAAAAATCTAAGTTCTTCCATAAAATGATAAAATTCCATTAACAGTTAAAATTGGCTCTCTGTGCTAAGAAATCATTAGAAAACCCAGGAGGAAATCTGAGGCTGCTAAATTTCCACTGTGGGATCATTTCTGCAGATGGAGGCTCTTTCTCTTCTCTCATTCAAGACTGTAGGAACTTTGCCCAATTCAGGAGCCAACATGTTGACAAAACCTCTTTTATCTATTCCAACATCTGGTGCCATTTTGATATGTTATATTTTAATTTTTATTGAGTTCCATTTATTTTAAAATCTACTTTAATATTTTATCTTTGAGCCGTGGATTGCTTAGAAGTATGCTGGCTGACTTCCAAGTGTTTGAAGATTTTTCCCATTGTCCTGTTATCGATGTATAGATTTATTATGGCTGGAGAATATATGCTGTGTGATTTCAATTTTTTTATTTTTATTTTTTCCCCAACTTTATTGATGTATAACTGACAAATTAAAAGTTGGACATATTTAAGGTGTACAATTTAATAATTTTATATATATTATTTATATAGTAAAATAATCATCACAACCAAGCTAACTAACATATCACCTCATATCGTTAATATTTTGATTTTAAGCCAGGCTCGGTGGCTCAGCCTGTAATCCTGTGCCTTTAGGAGGCTGAGGTGAGTGAATTGCCTGAGTCCACGGGTTCGAGACCCGCCTGGGCAACTTGGTGAGACCTCATCTCTACAATAAATCAAAAAATAAGCCAGGCGTGATAGTGCGCGCCTGTAGTTCCCGCTACTTGGAAGGCTGAGGTAGAAGGATCGCCGGAGCTCGGCAGGTCAAGGCTGCAGTGGCCAGGAGTGGCCACTGCACTCCAGTCTGGGCGACAGAGTGAGACTCCAACTCAAAAAAGAAAAAAAAATCTTAATGCATGTAGTTACTCTGTTTATCTGTGTCAGTTCTGGTCTAATTTTGTTTATCATAGTTTCCATGACAATTTCTTTCTGAACCCTATTCTGGTCTGGCTCTTTTTGAGCTCCAGTTGGATCCCTGTTGCTGGTGCTGCCTTCGTGAGCAGAGGGTACTTCCTTGGGCTGACTGGTGTTACTATCAGTTGGGGGTGAGGGATGCTGGATCTGTAGAATGGAAAGAAAGCATTTCTCCTGGTTTGTTCTCTGGTCTCCTGTTTCCAATGAGCTTTACATTCTATCACTGCTGGTACTTCTAGAGTTAGGGAAGCACCTACATGGGCTGCCTTCTACCACTGAGTGAAGGGTCAAGTGCTGTGGGTTTGGGTGGCTCCCTATCACTGTGTGAAGGATGGAGAGACACCAGGCCAGGTTTCACTTTCTGCCTCTAGGTTGCTGTCACTGGGCAGAAGGTCAGAATATTATAGGACAAGATATTATTTCGCTCTTGGTTAGACTGCTAGGATCTGCTGAGCTTGGGACTTCTCTTTGCTGATGGGAGGAGAGGGAAATACTGGGCCTGCAGGTGCCATCAGTGTAGGTGGAGAATCTGCCTGCTGTTTCCCGGTGTGGCGTTAGGGATGGGTCAGCCTCCTGAGTTCTGCTGCTGCCATTTCTGCGGATATGTAGACCAACTCGCTGCTGTTAGCACATGTGTGGCCTGGTGTGTGTTGGCCTTCCTGGGTTCTACTGTGGGCAAATCAGGCCTACTGCTGCTGGCAGGTGTGAGGCATGGGCTGGGTTTGGCTCTCCGATGTTCTGTTATTGCTGCTATAGAAATGGGTAGGGCATTGGGTTGGCTCCCAAACTCTACTGGTTAGCCAGCTGCTGCCACTAGATATGAATCATCCCACTAAGTCTGCTGACCTGTTACTTTCTTAGTCCTTTGGCCAAAAAGAGTGACTTTCCTTATCTATTCACTAGTTTATTTTCTGTCTATGCCTTTTGGAAGTTTTGGCTTGCAGGACTCTCAAACACCCAATTCAGATGAATGGTAGATAAAATGAAAACCCAAGAAACTCACTGCAGTGCCATTCTTTAAGTTCTGAGGGCCCCTATTTTAAAGTCCTTGTATAATTGTTGAATTATTTCCAGGCTATTTTGTAGTACTTAGAGGAGTAGGGGAAAGTGAGACTATAGCATTTTATCCTAGAACCCACAACTGTATTTTAATGGGCCTTTACACAATATTAAAGGACTCGAGATGTCAACTTATATTTCCTTCTTACATTTTTTTTTGAGTCAGTCTCACTCTGTCTTCCAGGCTGGAGTGGAGTGGCACACTCACAGCCACTGTAGCCTTAACCTGCTGGGCTTACCTTCCGAGTAGCTGGAACTACAGACATGCACCACCATGCCTGACTAATTTTTTGATTTATTGTAGAGATGGGGTCTCAGCATGTTGCTCAGGCTGGTCTCAAAACCCTGAGCTCAGTTAATCCTCTTGCTTCCACCTCCCAAAGTGCTGAGATTACAGGCGTGAGCCACCGTGCCCAGCTTACATTTTCAATATCTATTTATTGAGCCCCTATAATGTTCTAGCCACTGTCCCAAGTTCTAGAGATCCAGTGATGTATAAGATGGATAAAGTTCCTATTCTTTGGAAATTACATTCTAATGAAGGAAGAAAAAATTGCAAACAAGTAAAGTCTGTGTGCTATCTAAGGGCTGGGGGATACTTTTAAAGCAAATTCAGAAAATCTAAATGGCAAATAAGAGACATATTTAGTCACTCCAATATCTATTTAAATTTGTGGAGAAGATTGCTATTGATAGTTTATCCCAAACAACTTTTAAACAGCTTTCTCTTCCACTTGTGTGAAATAAAAGCAACTTCAAAAAATTAGAATAACAATAACGTTTACTAAAAATTTGTTGCAAGTAAGCAGCATCTAGTTCAAAAATAAATACATTTGCTTAAAATATGAATAAGATTTGTAAAAGAGGAAATACTATAGAGTATTTTGTGGGAAATCTGAGTTGCAATCTCTGTCATTTACCAGGTGTATAACCTTGAGCAAATCATTTAACCTCTCTAAGCCTTGGCTTATTAATCTATAAAATGAGATTAAACTAGATTATCTCTATGGTTCCTCTAGACTTTTAAATTTTGTCACATAAACTCTTGCAACTAGTTACAGAGTATATGCTCTCAACTATTTTTCACACTCATCCAATTATCTGTTCTTTACAAAGGTGAAACTGAGAGAATGCACATCAACACTTTATTCCTAGGTCTCAAACCTGCACCAGAGTCTTTGAGTAATCTATCTTGTTTATACTCACATACACCTGTACCTATATAGATATAAAAACTTTCTAGAATTCCCATGAAATTGTTAACAATAGCATAAACTGTATACTTTACCTTATCAGATTTGTATTACTTTTATGTTAAGGATATACATAAATTGTGTAAAGCTTACTTTGGGAGGCAGAGGTGAGAGGATTGCCTGAGTCCAGGGGTTCAAGACCAGGCTGGGCAACTTGGCAAGACCTTGTCTCTACAATAAATCAAAAAATCAGCCGGGTGTGGTAGCGCGCGTCTGTGGTTCCAGCTACTTGGAAGGCTGAGGCAGAAGGATCACCTAAGCCCAGCAGGTGGCTGTGAGCATGCTACTACAATCCAGCCTGGGTGACAGTGAGACTCCAACTCAAAAAAAACAAAAAAAGAAAGCTTTCAATATCTGACCATAATATCAAATGTAGATATCAAGTTCTAAATCTGAAGGTAATTGATGGCTATTTATAAGAATGTTACTTGGAGGATTATTGCCATAACACAAATTTAAAAGTCATTGATGATGCTCAGTCTTCGTAATTAAAGTATAATTAATTAAATCTCCACAAAGTGGCTTGGTATAATACTAAAGCTCTGATTTCAAGCAATCATAAAAATAAGCTATTTGTCAAGGAAAATTCCTGGTCCTAAAAGCTATTGCTTTGTGCTTCTTTTAATCAGTCAGAAATCTCCAATTAATAATATTGTATTTAAAATGACAAATGAAAATTTTAAACTAATAATACAGTATAGTATTCAATTTAATATCTTCATAAAATAATTTTTATCATACTTTAATAGATAAGGTAATTGTCAAAATAAAAATATCTGAATTATAAATAAAAAAGAATAATATGTATTTGTCTCTTTCTTACTCATTTTTTAGGTTAGTAATATTTTAATCAAAAGACTAAAACTTTTTATTACTAAAAATTAAACACAGCATCTAAAACCTTTTAACCTTCAATTCATAACATTGCATGAGAAATTTCATATTGAATAGGATTGTGTTCCATTCAACTTGATACTTTATGAAGGCAGTATCAAGAGGTTTTTAGAGAAAACAATAGATGCCTCAAAGTTGGCAAAGGATAGACAACATACCTGACTTTCTTTAATGATTAACTAATTATGGTATTATTCATCTAATTATGGTTTGAATGATTTTTGCATAGAAGCTCAATCAATTTTTTTTTTTTTTTTGAGTTGGAGTCTTACTCTGTCGCTTAGACTGGAGTGCAGAGACTGCTCCTGGCTACCGCAGCCTCAACCTGCTGGGCTCCAGCGATCCTTCCGCCTCAGCCTTCCAAGTAGCTGGAACTACAGGCGCGCGCCACCATGACCGGCTAATTTTTGATTTATTGTAGAGATGAGGTCTCGCCAAGTTGCCCAGGCGGGTCTCGAACCCGCTGGCTCAGGCAATCCACACACCTCAGCCTCCCAAAGGCGCGGTATTACAGGCTGAGCCACTGAGCCCGGCAACTCAATCAATATTTTAAAAATCCTAGCTAGGTGACCATGGCAAATTATTTAACCTCTCTGGAGCTTTGGCTTCCTCATCTATGAAATTAAAACAGTAAGTAACCTACCTCATAGTTTGGAAGATTAAATTACATAATGCCTGTAAAGAACTTGGCACATTTCTTAGCACTTAATATATGTTCAATAAATGTTAGCTATGGCTATCCATATTGTGAATATTCTTTCAGCTGAATCTGATAATCAAGGCAGTTTATTTACTAGTCCATAATCCCTCACTAATCTACTCTGGAAAGTGTTCATGATAGGAAATTATAATGAATTATAATACTGAACACATTATATATGTGAATGCTGAATTTTACTACTGACAATAGAAAAAAATTTCATTGTATTTGATAAAATTTGTTATGTATATCATGCCCCTTGAAAACATAAATGAGTACAGTATTTAAAAATTTTAAATTTGATTTAATGTATATGAATTTAAGGGCAGAAAAATTTATGTAATTGGCATCTTCATCTATAAAGACACAAAAGCATCATCACTGTACACCATAGTTGCATTAGCAATCTGCTAAGAAAATAATCTGCTCTACTTTATTATAACATCCTGAAAATATCATTTATCTTCACTGTTTCTTTTCTTTTTCTTTGAGTTGAATTCTCACTCTGTCACTCAGACTGGGGTGCAGTGGCCGCTCCCCGCCACCGCAGCCTCGACCTGCTGGGCTCCAGCGATCCTTCCGTCTCAGCCTTCCAAGTAGCTAGAACTACAGGCGCGCACTACCACGTGTGGCTAATTTTTTGATTTATTGTAGAGATGAGGTCTCGCCAAATTGCCCAGGCGGGTCTCGAACCCGCAGGCTCAGGCAATCCACTCACCTCAGCCTCCCAAAGGCGCGGGATTACAGGCTGAACCACCGAGCCTGGTTTTCACTGTTTCTTGAGATTGGCAGGGGAATAAATAAAAATGTCAGAAGAGAGAATGATAATTTAAGAACCTAAAGCAACTTTTTGAAATGCCTATGGTTCATATGTTAGTCTCTTCAATCTCAATGTCAGTATTAGCCTTATAGGTAACAAGAAATTTTATAGATTTTATTTTACATTACTATACTTTTCATATACTTTTAAGAATTTTAATGTTGAAGAATTTAAAAAATATTCCTCCATCCCAACATATGTTTAGAAAAAAGCTGGCTGGGTGCAGTGGCTCACACCTGTAATCACAGCACTTTCGGAGGCGGAGGTGGGATCACTTGAGCCCAGGAGTTCAAGACCAGCTTGGACAACATAGTGACACCTCATCTCTACAAAAAATAAAAAAATTAGCTGGGTGTGGTGGCATGCATGTCTAGTCCCAGCTACTTGGAGTTGATAGGAAGATCACTTGAGCCCAAGGGCTAGAGGCTGTGATGAACCATAATCATGCCACTGCACTTCAGCCTAGGCAACAGAGTAAGCCCTGACTGGAAAAAAAAAAGCTATGTTTATAAGCTGAATGAAGAAAAATAGCAGGTTCGATAATATGGATGATAACTTGTTAAGTGTTGTAAGTACATAAGAGAAAACAAGATACTAAGATTTACTAGAGAAAACATATAGGATTGCCTATTTACAATTATTGAGAAGAATCAAGTTGATACCTTTCATGGCCTCTTCAAAAGAGCAAGGCCTTGCTGGACTAGATATTTCCTTCTTCACATTTACATTCAAAGCACCAGCTGCTGCTATTTAAAAAAAAAAAGATTAATGCATTTATTTACATTTATTCATCCCAATGAAATATGTATCTTAAAATTCTTTAATTGAAACATTTTGTCACAAGCATCATTAAATTATTTATTTAGCAGAAGTTCTAGGTTGAGGTTAATTTTTGTAACGGGCAGTCTATCCTCTAAATTCACCAATCTCCAAGTGGACAGAACATATGATCACTTATCAAAACAAAACCAAAACAGCAATTAAAAAAAAATCCTTCTTGTAAAAGTACACACAGTGATGGTATCAGATGAGTAGAGAATTTATATAATAATATCAAACATTTAAAACTTACCAAATATACTGAAACATTAGCAAGAAAAAAAATTCACCATTCATCTACATAAATAACTTATTTAAAAATACTGATTCAGATGCATTAGCCAATTAATGTTTAAGCTAACTTTAAAAAGTGTAATAAACATACTGAATCTTATTATCATTACTCTTTTTGTAATACCTTGAAAAAATATCTTTGCTAGTATTAAAGGAGAATTGCTGAGCTACCATATCTAATCATATCAATTACATCTACCATGACAATTTTAAATTTAATGAGCCTAAGAAAAAAGGTTGGTTCTAACGATAAAATTAAATAAACTGCAAAAAATAAAATGGGTTATTAGTTCAAATGACTGTATGTTCATTTTACTTAAATACATTTTAATGTTGGAAAGTGGTTCATGCCTGTGAACCTAGGTCTTTGGAAGGTCAAGGCAGGAGGATTGATTGCTCAAAGCCAGGTGCTTAAGACCAGCCTGGGTAACATAGTACAATCCCATCTCTATAAAAAATATAAAAATTAGCCAAGGGTGGTCGTATGTGCCTGTAGTCCTAGCTACTTGGGACGCTGAAACAGAAGGATCACTTGAGCCCAGGAGTTGGAGGCTACAGTGAGCTATGATCACACCAGTGCACTCTAGTCTAGGTGGCAGAGTGAGATCTTATCTCAAAATAAATAAATAAATTTAAATTTCTATTTTAAAACTATTTATTTTATATTAACTAATGTGTCAAATGATAGGATCAAATGATAGTTATAACTAAGTAAAGAGATAAAACTACACATCTAAGAAGAAAAAAATTTTTTTTTGAGTTGAGTCTCTATCTCTGTCGCCCAGGCTGGAGTACAGTGGCACTGTTACAGCTGCTAGGCTCTGCAATCCTTCCACTTCAGCCTTCCAAGTAGCTGGAACTAAAGGCATACACCACCATGGCCAGCTAATTTTTTGATTCGTTGTAGAGATAAGGTCTCGTCAAGTTGCCCAAGCTAGTCTCATACCCCTAAGCTCAGGCAATCCTCTCACCTCCGCCTCTCAAAGTGCTGAGATTATAGGTGTGAGCCACAGTGCCCAGACTAAAAATGACATTAAATAATTTATCTTAGTATGTTGCACAGTAGTTCCAGCAATTGACTTATAGTCAATTGGATGAAGAAGAAATCCACACACAACTTTTTTTTTGGTAGAGTTGAGGGTCTCACTATGTTGCCCAAGCTGACCTTGAACTCCTGGTCTCAAGTATTCCTCATACTTTGGCTTCCCAAAATGCTGGGATTACAGGCATGAGCCACACACCCAGACCTACACACAAGCTTTATGCATGATATTAATTCTAACAATTACAGATTTAAAAGTAGAAATCAATTCTTGAAAAATTTTGTAATTTCTACTTTTTTTTTTTTTTAAGAGACAAGGTCTTGCTCTGTTACCCAGGTTGGAGTGTAGTGGTGCTATCATAACTCACTGTAACCTCAAAGTCCTGGGCTGAAGAGATCCTCTGGTCTCAGCCTCCCAAGTAAATGGGACTACAGGTATGCACCACCATGCCCAGCTAATTTTTAGAAATTTTTTTGTAGAGATGGGATCTCACCATGTTGTCCAACTGATCTTGAAATCCTGGCCTCAAGTGATCCTCCTGCCTCGGCCTCCCAAAGTGCCAGAATTACAGGCCTAAGCTACCGTGCTTAGCCCTGACCCTACTTTGAGACCATGAACAAAGTACCCAGTACTCCAAATTTTCTGTACAGCTATCCTGGGCCTGTTGGGTGGAAAGAGCTTGGAAGCACTGGCTAGGGTATCAAAGTCCTGCAAGTATAGGATAAGCCAGAAGTGGGACAAAAAGGCTGGCAGGCAGGGATCCCCTTGCCTCATGTTGCCATATTCCAGTTTAGTATGTAGCATTTGAAGTGTCTGAAAATTCTAAATTCAAATCTGGATGCCCAGGTTGTTATGAAGGCATTTTAGTCAAAATACAAAGAGAGGAGATATTTTATTTAATGATTTGTTAGTTTTATTTGTGTCTTCTAAATATTTAGATAGATGGTAGTAACAGTCACCATTTTTACTCCAACTTGTGAGTATTAGGGTAGGCCTAGTTTTAACCACTATAATCATATTCTACTGCATATTCAAATATTGACCCATAGTCCCTAAATGAATTACAACAGTTATTAGTTTGTCATACTGAGATAGGGTAATTTTTCTGTTGCCCAAGTTTTCCTGAACTCAAATTCTCTCGCTCAGACACCTGAAAAGATGATCACATTTTATAAAAAAAAAAAAAAAAAAAAAAAAGTCGTGGGAAGATTCTTGAATTAGTAGTATCAAAAAGGCAGAAGCTGAGGCAATAGATCTTATTATATAAAGTGTGCATACAATATATTTATCCAAATGAGATTTTCTAAGAATGATTGCTATCTATGATACATAAAATATGTACGGGGAAAACTTGAAAGAACAAACATATGGTAATGATCATCTAAATATGGCAAAAATTAGGCAATTAGTATGGACTTTAAAGCAGAATATTTAAAAGCTGTTTTATATGGCAAATTATCAAAGGGAAATTTCTAATAATCAGCGTTTATCACTAAGAAATGAGGACTCTTAATGCTGATGCTCAGTACTTCAAAGTTCTGAAGTTCTCTATAATTAATCAATAAAACCAAATAAATAAATGAAAACAAAAAAAAAAACTCAGTATTTTTAGGATAGCAAAAACTTTAAGGCTATTACCTGACAAACACTTCCCTTTTATTCCCATACACCTAATACAGAAGTCCATCAAGAAACAAATTCTTACGTATTAATTATACCATCTTCCTATCCATATTTGTGCAAGCTACTGCAAAATATTAAATATCAATATTTGGTAACAAGCAGTTACTAAAATGCTTTAACTACCATTAACTTAAGTCAAATTGATTTGGATTTTTGAAGACTTCCGAGAAAGAAAACAATCACATACTTGGTCTTTGAGTATAAACCAACCTTATTTCTCCTACTTTTGTTGAAGCTAGGATATTATTTCTAAACTTTGCCCTTTTGGACCAGTTTTTACATATAATCTTTTAATCTGAGACAAATACTGAGAGATACTTCATTAGTCCTATATGTAGCATATCTTTTGTAGCAAACTAGTGGAAATAACCAATGTTGCAACATTAATACATGATTAAAAAGAAAATAGATAAATTAAGAAAAACAGAGAAGGCTTTTTTCTTCCTCAGGCAACTAAATGAATGCAGGCAAGAACTCATGAGACACTACATAGCCAAATATCTTCCAACTTTTAACATTTCAGTTGTTCTTGTTCCTGTGATATCTAAAACCACTTTGTTTTACCTAGCTGCTGAAAATTATATTTAAAATATTTATTTAAAATCAGTTTTTGATTTTTTTTATTTTATTACTTATCACTCCAGGCTTATTTCTTACCTCTTTCAAAATGCACTCTATAAACCAGCCAAACTAAACTGTCAGCAATTTCCCAAAGTTGTCACTTTCACCTTTTGCATTAAGAAGTACTCAACGAATGGTAATTCTTACTTGAGTCACCTGTTAAGACAGCTTCAGAGAGTATGACTTCAGAGCACTCCCAGCTTTTCTTTTACTATTAGAGTATAAGGTAGAAATGATTTCCTTAACGTAAGAGTAAAAGCAGTATTTGCCACCTGTCTTCTTGGGAAATAATGCCCCCTCCAAAAGAAACAAGTATCAATTCATCTAGTGAATAACTTCTTTTTGGTTGGCTGATCATCCTCATATTCTTTCAAAGAACTAGAAATTCATTATTCACTTTATTCAGAATTTTTCATGTTGACATACCTGGGTCTGGAGTGTAAGTAAATGGCTGAACGTCATGAGATCTTCCAGCATTAGTCACTACATATATTCCCACAGATACAGGCAAAGTTATATGTTGGTCATGATAGGGGGGAACCTTCACAATAAGATGATTCTAATTTAAAGAAAAGTAAAAGAGTCAGAAAAGAAGTGACATTTAAGTTAAAAAATTTAATTAACTATATTTCCTGTTAGCTGTAAAGTTTAAAAAGTCTAATTTTTTTTTAAAAATGTATTTTAAAGCTCAGGTTCACAGCATCAGGATATTAATCTAAATGTTTTTAAATGGCTTACAAAGTCCTCACCCTGTCAACTTCAACTTCATTTCATTCCTACTCTCCCTTAGCTCGCTAAATGCCACACTGACCTCAGTCTACTCTTTCAACATACTAAACTTGATTTTACCTCGGAGTCTCTACACTTCTTGTTCTCTCCAGTTATAATATTCTTCCTTCATTTCCTCAAATGGTGAGTTCCTTACCCATTTTCAGGTTTCATACAAATCATCTTAGAAATTTTTTTTTTTTTTTTTTTAGTTGGAGTCTCACTCTGTCGCCCAGGCTGGAGTGCAGTGGCCGCTCCCGGCCACCGCAGCCTCGACCTGCTGGGCTCCGGCGATCCTTCCGCCTCAGCCTTACGAGTAGCCGGAATTATAGGCGCACGCTACCATGCCCGGCTGATTTTTTGATTTATTGTAGAGATGAGGTCTTGCTGCCCAGGCGGGTCTCGAACCCGCGGACTCAGGCAATCCACTCACCTCAGCCTCCCAAAGGCGCGGGATTACAGGCTGAGCCACCGAGCCCGGCTTCATCTTAGAAATTATACAGGTCACCTCAGAGAAGTCTTCCTGATCATCCTATTTAAAGTAGTACCCCTCCCCAACCTGACTACATAATCTTGTTTATTTCTATAACAGCACTTATTACCACCCAAAATTACCCTGATTTTTTTGTTTGTTTTTGGTCTTTCCAACCACAAGAATTAAGCTCTGTGAGGATCTAGGCTATTCTGTTCTTCACTCTTACATAAAACACACTCCACTATATTAGCTACATAAGAAATGAATAAATTATGAGGGAAAAATATGTCCACCAAGCACAAAGTCAGTTACCATATGTTCTGTGTAACCTCAGTGTGAGATGTACTTCATAATGCAGTTTACTACTTCCTAACCATTTAATTGTCATTAAAGTCAAATAGGGTTCAGTTTATCCAAATCTTAGTAGATTAAAGATGTTTTTAGTCTGAAAAGTAGCAGAAGCATCCTTATAAGAAAAGAGTAGGGTTCATAAATGTTTCACCAGTACTTACTTAAGGGGACTATATGATCTCAGAAAATAATGTGAACCATATTTGACATTCTTTTCTTTTTCCCTAGCAAATTATAGTAATGGCACAGAACATTGGTGGTAGAGATTAGTGATTATGCTTTTTTACTAATGATCTGATATGCAGAAGGCCAAAGCTGACAGCTGAGGGTGTAGTGAGTTTGATGGCATTTTAAATTTAGTTAGATAGACTACAATTGGTTGATCAGTTGAATGGAACATGGGACAAATGAGATCAAGGCTAAGGTTTCAATATATGAGCACTTAATTTGTTTCTCAGTCATCTTTTTTTTGTTGTTGAGTTGGAATCTCACTCTGTCACCTAGACTGGAGTGCAGTGGCCGCTCCTGGCCACCGCAGCCTCGACCTGCTGGGCTCCGGCAATCCTTCCGCCTCAGCCTTCCAAGTAGCTGGAACTACAGGCACATGCTACCACGCCTGGCTAATTTTTTATTTTTATTGTAGAGTTGAGGTCTCGCCAAGTTGCCCAGGCGGGTCTCAAACCTGTGGGCTCGGCCAATCCACTCACCTCAGCCTCCCAAAGCGTGGGATTACAGGCTGAGCCACCGTGCCTGGCTTCTCAGTCATCTTAAAACACTCGGAAATGAAGTAACATTATAAATAAAGAACTAGCTTCTAATTCATGGCACTAACAGAATGCCTTCTAAGTCACCCATCTCAAAAAAGCCCACAAACTTTTAAACCAGGTGAAAAAACATGTACAAATTACGTACATCCACAGTTACTGGGGGTAGGGAGGATCTGAAAGCACACAAGGTCATCAAAAACACAGTGGCATTGATTCAACTTCTAAGAAAAACTAATTTGAATTGTGTCTACCTTCTTTTTTTTTTTTTTTTTGAGTCAGAGTCTTACTCTGTCACCCAGTCTGGAGTGCAGTGGCACACTCACAGCCACCGCAGCCTCAAACTGCTGGGCTAAAGGTGATCCTTCCACCTCAGCCTTTCAAGTAATTGGAACTACAGGCATGTGCCACCATGCATGGCTAATTTTTTGATTTATTGTAGAGATGAGGTCTTGCCAAGTTGCCCAGGCTGGTCTCCAACCCCTGGACACAGGCAATCCTCTTGCCTCAGCCTCCCAAAGTGCTGGGATTACATGCGTGAGCCACTGCACCCAGCTATCCTCATTTTCACTCTACTGTTTAAGCACTACAACTATGTCACAGAAGTAGTCTACCTAGAGTTAAGAAGATGGTTGAATGAATAGCTTGGAAGTATCCTTCCATGCTTAAAATCATTTGGCAAACTTTATCATTGAAATTATTCTTCTAAATAAAAACTTGTTTCTTGGTAAATAGTAACAGGATTAATATCTAAAAATCAGATGCATATTCTATCAAATTGCTTTTACTCTGTTTGCTTTGGAGGGCATATTTAAGAAAAACTATTTGAAACCTTTTTTTTTTTGAGTTGGAGTCTCACTTTTGTCACCCAGGCTAGAGTGCAGTGGCACATTCATGGCCAGAGCAGCTTTGACCTGCTGGACTTAGGTGATTCTTCCGCCTCAGCCTTCCAAGTAGCTGGAACTACAGATGCAGGCCACCATGTCCGGCTAGTTTTTGTGATTTATTGTAGAGACAAGGTCTCACCAAGTTGCCCAGGCTGGTCTCGAACTCCTGAGCTCAGACAATCCTCTCGCCTCAGCCTCCCAAAGTGCTGGGATTACAGGCTTTAGCCATTGCGCCTGGGCCTGAAACCTTTTAAAAACGAGATGAACCTATTTTGCTACTAATTATTCTTTATACTTCCTCAATTTGAGTCTATAAATCTTACAATTGATTTGAATTTAAAACTAGGTCAATTTTTAAATTTTTATTTATTTATTTATTTTTGAGTCAGAGTCTTACTCTGTTGCCCAGGCTGGAATACAGTGGCACACTCATGGCCACCACAGCCTTGAACTACTGGGCTCAGGTGATATGTCTGCCTAAGCCTTCTAAGTTGGAACCACAGGCATGCGCCACCATGCCAAGCTAATTTTTTGATTTACTGTAGAGACGAGGTCTTGCCATGTTGCTCAGGCTGGTCTTGAACCCCTGAGCTCAGGCAGTCCTCTCGCCTCAGCTTCCCAAAGTGCTGGGATTACAGGCTTGAGCGACCATGCCCAGCTATTTTTATGTTTTTTAAATGGAGATGAGGTCTTGCTATGTTGCCCAGACTGGTCGCAAACTCCTGAGGTCAAGCAACCCTCCCATCCCAGCCCCCTAAAGTGCTGGAATTACAGGCATGAGCCACTACACTGGGCCAAAAAACTAGGTAAATTGTCAATAGTGATCAAAGTTGTTTTATATACTTCTCTTTCAAATTAAGATCAATTAACTACCACTGAGCTGAAATATAAGACATACAAAGGGTTGGAAGGTGAGTAGGGGCAAAAAGAGTAGTTGAATCCTAATTTCTTAGAAAAATCTGCTTGGATTCAAAATAACTATTTTTTTCCCTAGCAGATAATCTTTTTCAGAGTATACAAGCAACAGTGCTAGATAGTTTTCATTTTCCTATAATTTATCATTGCCACATTCACATTTTACAGCTGGGAACGTGTAGAGTTGAGCAAAAGCACATTACAAAATTACTGTTAGAACCAATTTGAAAACACACAACCTCTAAACTCGTCTTTGTTTAGTTTAGTTGTTCACACAAACTCTGCTGAGGATCTTTTTTCTATTTCTTTCTTTTTTTTTTTTTTTGAGTTGGAGTCTCACTCTGTTGCCCAGACTGGAGTGCAGTGGCCGCTCCTGGCCACCGCAGCCTTGATCTGCTGGGTTCTGGCGAGTCTTCCGCCTCAGCCTTCCAAGTAGCTGGAACTACAGGTGTGCGCTACCATGCCCGGCTAATTTTTGATTTATTGTGGAGATGAGGTCTCAGCAAGCTGTCCAGGCGGGTCTTGAACCCACGGGCGCAGGCAATCCACTCACCTCAGCCTCCCAAAGCGCGGAATTACAGGCTGAGCCACCGAGCCCAGCTTCTATTTATTTCAAGAATTTTCTTTCCATATTTATACTATCTTTCCCTAAACTATACTTTTATATATATATGTGTACATATGTATGTAGAACCTTTTTTTTTTGAGACAGGGTCTCACTCTGTTGTCACTCAGGCTAGAGTGCAGTAGCACAATCATGGCTCACTGAAGCCTTGACCTCCTAAACTCCTCTTGCCTCAGCCTCCTGAGTAGTTGGGACAGGAGTATGCCACCACACCTGGTTAATTTTTTAAAAAATTTTTAAAGAGATGAGGTCTCACTATCTTGCCCAACCAGGCAGGTCTTGAATTTCTGGGCTTAATCAATCCTTCTGCCTTGGCCTCCCAAAGTGCTGGTATTACAGGCATAAGTCACTGCACCCAGCCCGGTATATCCTTTAATATATATATACACACACGTTTGTATACATACACAATGAGTGTATATATATATATATATATATATATATATATATATATATATATATATGCATATCCTTTTATATATATTTTAATACACAACTGTTATATATAACTCATTTAAAGTTGTTAAAAGGGAGTAGGAGTAATGATCATGTCCTCATCATATTTGATATACATGAGCATGAGCTATATTATGACCTTGACTAGAAGAGCTAAATACTAAACAAAGAACTACTTTCTCAGACTTCATTAATCTCAGTATTCATATAAATATTAAAACTTTAGTAGGTGATGAATTGATTTTGGGTTTGCAAATGAATGGCTATTATAACTCTTCATAATTGCAATTTGTAAAATTATCATTGATGGTTTTTCTACTATATTAACTTCTAAGTATTTTTAAATACAGCAGATGCCCTTTCAACTTTTCTGTGTAGGTCTGATCATTCTTTATTGCCCATATCTTAAGTTTTTTTCCTTCAATGCATTTTCTTTACTCCAAATGTTTAATTTGTTTTTTTTCTTTAATATAATCTCTAGAATCAATTCTCTAGGATCTCATCTCTCATTATATTCTAAGAAAACACTTCCCAGAAAGCACCTTAGGAAAAAAAAATCAATAAAAGCTTTCTCTGGAAAAAGTAAAAATTTTAAAATGAACAAAACCACAGGATTAATGACAGATCACATTATGATTTAGTTTGTTTACATACTTGCTTGCAAAAACCCCAGGACCTCTAGATATAGCCACCAAATAAGGACATAATTCCTTTCCATTCCACCACATGTCTTATTTTTATGATTATTCTTCTTTAATCTATTGTAGCTGGCATAACTGCCCTGAAAAAAAGTGTTTTAAAAATATAACTACCCCATGCCTTGAAGGGAGAAAAAAAGAGAAAGAAGGAGGGGAAAGAGGGAGGATGACTTGTAGATAAAGTTTTATATGAAACAGCAAGTTAAGACTATAATTTATTGGGGTTATTTCATTAATATTTTGCATAATTTGTAAGGTAAGTCTCTCAGTCTTCAGGACTAGTCTCCATAAGAATAACATCACAATAATACAGCATCACAAATCTAACCAATTTGTCAAAAAAAAACAAAACATGTTCATGGCATACAGAAGTACATACATATGAGTATATTAATTTTTAGTCAGGATTAAAGTTCTAGGTATAGAAGAATGCTGAAATTAGGGCTTGATGTACCCTAAAAAGAACAAACAGATCTTAGACCTCTTTTTCTTCAAGGTGAATAAAATGAACTAACAAGTTTTTCTTGAGTATCTATTAAAGTGTTTGGTATTATAAGGAACACGAAAGAGTCAAAACACATTGTCCCTAATCTCCAGAGGAAGCTACTGTTGGTTCATGGGGAGTAGGGATGATCTGACCAAGTTATATAAGAAATAAAAAAATGAGCCGGGCTCGGTGGCTCAGCCTGTAATCCCGCGCCTTTGGGAGGCTGAGGTGAGTGGATTGCCTGAGCCTGCAGGTTCAAGACCCACCTGGGCAGGCGAGACCTCATCTCTACAATAAAATTTTAAAAAATTAGCCAGGCGGGGTAGTGTGCGCCTGTAGTTCCAGCTACTCGGAAGGCTGAGGCGGAAGGATCGCCAGAGCCCAGCAGGTCGAGGCTGCGGTGGGCGGGAGTGGCCACTGCACTCCAGTCTGGGCGACAGAGTGAGACTCCAACTCAAAAAAAAATAAAATAAAATAAAGAAATAAAAAAATATCAGAGTTAGAAGGAACCTCAAATAATTTAATGAAAGATCTTATGTTACAGATCAGAAAACTGGGGTACAAAAGTGACTTGTCTCACAGATTGTTAATGACAAAGCAGGTACTAGAATTTCAGTTAAGACAAGTCTGGCAATGAACCCTAGGAGATACTGTCCAATAATATACATGACAAAGGAATGGCTGTTCAGTCCCCCTATGTCTTTTCCACAGCACAGCATGTATTAGCATAAGACTAGAGGAAAATTTTCTACATAGCATTTGTCTAGGTATGCAGGAAGCTCCACTTTATAGGATATTGTGTAGTAAAGAATTAAATTTGCCCAAAGACAGGTCTAGTCTGTGCCTTTGGTTATTGGGAGGTGATCTCTAGACCCTTGCAATATTCTGTCTGATAGGATCATCTTTGTTCTGGGGTTTTGATTACTGGCCAGTCTAACATGTGATTTATCACGAGGGGTTTAAACATGTATTCGTTCTCATCTCTGATTGAAGTGAAGATGAAAGGTCAGCTGCATGGGCAGTACATGATTAAATCTGAATAAAAACTCCGGACACCAAAGGCTTGGGTGAGCTTTTCTGGTTGGCAATTCTCTGTGTATTGTCACACACTGATATGCCAAAAGGGTACTGTGTCTCTGTGGATGACAGAAGTTTGGTATTTGGGATACTCCTAGATCTGACTCTATGAATCTCTCCCTTTATCTGGTTCTGATTTGTATCCCTTTGTTGTAATAAAACTGTAATCATAGGTATAGCACTTCCTAGAGTTCTGTGAATTGTTCTAGCAAGTTATCAAATCCGAGGGGATAGTGGGAAAACCTGAATTTGAGCCAGCTGTTCAAAAGAGAGGGTGGTCTGGGGACCTCTGAACTTGTGACTGGTATATGAAGTGTGGGCAGTCTCAGTGTGCCCTTAGTTTTAATGTGGCAATATATTGGATACATGATGTTTTCAATTTTATTAGTGTTTTTAATACACAAAGGAATAAAAAAATAAGTTAAAAAACTATAACAAAGGAGGCTGGGTGCGGCGGCTCACACCTATAATCCCAGCACTTTGGGAGGCTGAGGTGAGAGGATTGCCTGAGCCCTCGGGTTTGAGACCAGCCTGAGCAACTTGGCAAGACCTCACCTCTACAATAAATCAAAAAATTAGCCAGGCATGGTGGCGCATGCCTGGAGTCCCTGCTACTTGGGAGGCTGAGGTGGAAGGTTTGCCTGAGCCCAGCAGGTAGAGGTTGCAGTGGTTGGGAGCGTGCCAGTGCCCTCTAGCCGGGGTAAGAGTGAGACTCCAACTCAAAAAAACCAAAACAAAACCACAAAGGAATTATACATTTTTTGGATAAAATGGCTAGGTTCTCCAATTTTTGCTTCTTTTATTTCTCTACTTGCTTTCATGTGCTCTTTTCTATTTCCAATAGCTCCTTATGCTGAATTTTAGGCTTTGGGTATTTTACACATTAGCTTGCTCTTCTTTCTGTTTGCTCTGTCTCTCTGTATCTCTCTTTGTATCTCATTTAAAATTTCTGCTACTTTTTTGTATGTGTCTTTTATCTAACTTTTCTTCTGTTAGCCTCAATTTCTATGGGTTTGGTCCTATCTGCTTCGCATACTAATTCTTAAGTCAGGACTTGATCCTCGTTTTCAAGTTCTTTTTCCTCACTATTTTGAAAATAATACATGGTGAAGTCCTATAAATACAGACTCTTTAATATAGGTGTGATGAGTGCTTTTAAATGCAAGAAGGGTCCCGTGCTTTGGGAGGCTGAGGTGAGTGGATTGCCTGAGCCCGCGGGTTTGAGACCCGCCTGGGAAACTTGGCGAGATCTCATCTCTACAATAAATCAAAAAATTAGCCGGGCGTGGTAGCGCAAGCCTGTAGTTACAGCTACTTGGAAGGCTGAGGTGGAAGGATTGCTGGAGCCCAGCAGGTCAAGGCTGCGGTGGCCGGGAGCGTGCCACTGCACTCCAGTCTGGATGACAGAGTGAGACTCCAACTCAAAAAAAATAAGGAAGTAAATAAATAAATGCAAGATGGGAACATTAACAAACATAAAACACCTGGCACACAGCAGGTACTCATTAATATCAGGTTCCCTTTGATTAACTATAGAGGAGGTTAAGATAATCCAAATCCTCAGCCTCAGAGAGAATATTAGGAAGGAATTGTTTTATTTCTTAACAATGGTAACGTTTACTAATGCTCTTAACTTTAAAATAGAGAACTGGTCATGTCTAATAATAGTGGAATAATTCTATTTCAGTTCAAGAAACTCAAGAAAGAAATTTCAAATGATCCATAACAATCTCATATGAAGAGCAAATTTAATCTATTGATCCAGAAAAATTTCAAAACAAGACTGAATTCCTCAGAGCGTAAACAACCAAATTATAAAAGGGCTTAAATTATACCTGATGAAATAGTTCCATGTCGATTTCAGCTTCTGACTTCCAGGAGTTTTCATCTGAATGAAATAAAAAGAGTGACATACTGAACTTCTGAACTTTTTTTTACTCTGTAGCTATGACTGTATCAATGTAACAAAGTGAAACATGCAACAATCTCTGTACTAATTTGCCTACTTACCAGAAACATTTTCTTGGAAGATAACTTTAGTTCCTTTCAGAAAGTTTTTGCCAATTAAAAACACTTCTTCCTCTCCTTTCACCGAACAGCAATGCAAGCTTTTCTTTAAGATTTCTGGCACTCCTGCTGGCTGAGCTGTGGGTATACATAAGCATTCCATAAAAAGAACTACCAACACTTAGTTCTTACCTAAAATCAACTTGCAATTACCCAGTGTTGAAGGAAGGGCGGTGAATATTTTGACAATACCACAATTATTTGGAAAGGCTATAACTCTTGCCCCACCGACATCAGGCTTGGCTATGTGACTGGTTTGGATGAAATGTGAACTGAACTAACATGCCAAGTTCAAGCAAAAGCTTTAAAAGACTTCACATGGTTCTACCACCTCTGTTGTTAAAAGTCACTGAGATTTTTGTTTGTTTGTTTTTGTTGGTTGTTACTGCATTATTTAGCCTCTGCTTATTGATACAAATAAGTATCCTATCTTCATTAAATACAGGTTGAGTATCCTTAATTCAAAAACCTGAAATAGGCCGGGCTTGGTGGCTCAGCCTGTAATCCCAGCACTTTGGAGGTCGAGGTGAGTGGATTGCCTGAGCCCATGGGTTCAAGACCCACCTGGGCAACTTGGTGAGACCTTGCCTCTACAATAAATCAAAAAATTAGCTGGGCATGGTAGCGCACACCTGTAGTTTTGGCTACTCAGAGGGCTGAGGCGGAAGGATCACTAGAGCCTAGCAGGTCAAGGTTGTGGTGGCTGGGAGCGTGCCACTGCACTCTGGACGACAGAGTGAGACTCCAACTCAAAAAACAAACAAACAAACAAACAAAAAAACCTGAAATACAAAATGTCCCAATATAGAAAGAAATTTTTTGAGTGCCAATATAATGCTCAAAAATTCCACAACTGAAACATTATTTTTTCACTGTATTTAATGATATGCCATACTTGTATATTTTACTGTTAAGTACTTATGTGGAAAAGTATAAGTAAATTATTATTTATCAGCCAGGCTTGGTGGCTCAGCCTGTAATCCTGTGCCTTGGGAGGCTGAGGTGAGTGGATTGCCTGAGCCCGTGGGTTCGAGACCCGCCTGGGCAACTTGGTGAGACCTCATCTCTACAATAAATCAAAAAACTAGCCTGGCATGGTAGCGTGTGCCTGTAGTTCCAGCTACTTGGAAGGTTGAGGCGGAAGGATCGCTGGAGCCCAGCAGGTGGAGGCTGCGGTGGCCGGGAGCGGCCACTGCACTCCAGTATGGGCGACAGAGTGAGATTCCGACTCAAAAAAAAAAAAAAAAAAAAAAAAAAAAAAAGGGACAAGATCTCCCTATGTTGTCAGGGCTGATCTCCAACTCCTGGGCTCAAGTGATCCTCCTGCTTTAGTCACTCAAAGTGTTTGCAAATACAGACATGATCTCAGCTGACATCTTTGCTTTCTAGTGGTTCGATGTACTCAAGCTTTGTTTCATGCACAAAATTATTTAAAATATTGCATAAAATTACCTTAATATGTGTGTATAAGGTGTATATGAAACACAAATAAATTCTGTGTTTAGACTTGGGTCGCATTCCCAAGACATCTCATTATGCATATGCAAATATTCCAAAATCCCAAAAAATCCAAAATCTGAAATACTTCGTCCTAAGTATTCAGATAAGGGATTTTCAACCTGTATTTAAATGACAAATGACATTTTCAACAATGTCTAGGCGTTTAAAAGAAATTGTGAATGTATATACAAATACACTGTATAGAACCCACAGGGTTAATGTGTGAACAGAATGGAAAGGGTTGGTCACACACTGGCAATTATATACTGTTTCAAATGCAGAATTAACTAAACCAGCTTATTTAAAGGTAAAATTTTGGAGTAACATAGGAACTAGATATTTGTTTTTAAAAGTCAGTCACAAAAAATATGGTAAATGTAGTTTTGATTAGAAAATAATAAAAGGTATGAAATTATATGAATATATTATATTGACAAAATAAAATGTTAAGTCTATAACCTTTCCCCCATTTTCAAATATTATGTGGAAATTCCACTTCACTGATTACCGTTAAAACTTTTTTCCCTACCTCATTTTTTCTTTTTATGTATTAAAGACATAATATGGCCAAATGAAGCCTAGGAGATTTAAAATAAATTATCTTTTGATATTTGTATATACATTACAGAAAGAATAGTCTGTTACTTTCAAAAGAATTTACCATTTACCTTCGATCTTTTAAAAGTTCCTTTCTATTAAAAAGTTTAATGGTTACCTAACAGGAGAGACTCCACACTAAACAGAACTAAACTCAGGATTATTTAAGCATTAACTGTTTTATTTTTGTATTTAAGTGATTTGTAATCTGACTCTTGAAATGGATCACATTGTTTAAGAATTATAACACAACTAGGCACAGTGGTTCACGCCTGTAATCCCAGCAGGCGGAGACAGAGGTGAGCAGATTGCCTGAGCTCAGGAGTTTGAGACCAACCTGGGAAAAATGGCGAGACCTTGTCTCTACAATAAACCAAAAAATTAGCCAGGCATGGTGGTGCACACCTGTGGCTCCAGCTACTTGGAAGGCTGAGGTGGAAGGATCACCTGAGCCCAGCAGGTCGAGGCTGTGGTGGCTGTGAGCGTGCCACTGTACTCTAGCCAGGACAACAGAGTGAGAATCTGACTCAAAAAAAAAGAATTATAACACACAAAAAGCAACCTTCTATAATATCTTTTTGGTATTATAAAAATAGCGTTTTTAGATGCTTTTCAAATAGCAGCCTTAAAAATAAAAAAATTGAAAAAAGTAATGAATATCTGAATGCTGAAAAATAAGCAAATATTTCAATCTGTCAAGATAATAAAGCTCTTAATAATATCTGTGAGAAGCACATACTTAATAGAAAAATTTTAGAAGAAAAAGCCTACATTACTAAATGTGTCCAAAATTTTAAGAGAGGGATAATTTACTTGATGACATTATCCATTTCCCACAACTGTGGGATAGGTAGAAATAAGGGAAGTAGAAAATTCTTAAATTCAGAATAAGATTTAATTTAATAAGCATAAAATAAAATCTTATATATTATATATAAGAACGCTATGACTAATTTTGTCCTTTTAAAATTTACTATAGAAGAATACATATGAAAATTGGTATTCTTTTTTTTTTTTAAGAGACAGGGTCTTGCTATGTTTTTTTTTTTTTTTTTGAGTCGGAGTCTCACTCTGTTGCCCAGACTGGAGTGCAGTGGCCGCTCCCGGCCACCGCAGCCTCATCCTGCTGGGCTCTGGCGATCCTTCCACCTCAGCCTTCCAAGTAGCTAGAATTACAGGCATGCGCCACCACGCCCGGCTGATTTTTTGATTTATTGTAGAGATGAGGTCTCGCTGCCCAGTCGAGTCTCGAACCCGCAGGCTCAGGCAATCCACTCTCCTCAGCCTCCCAAAGGCGCGGGATTACAGGCTGAGCCACTGAGCCCGGTTGGGTCTTGCTATGTTGTTCAGGTTGGATTCAAACTCCTGAGCTCAAGCAATTCTCCTGCCTCAGCCTTCCAAGCAGCTGGAACTACGTGTACATGCCACTGTGCCCAGCTGAAAATTGGTATTCTTAATTTGATATAAAATAGCAAAATAATATAAGCATATATACCCAAACAAAAAACATATATACCTATATTATCTGGAGAATCTAAAGGTATTATGAATATAAAAGGGGATGATTTTTCCATCCCCTTAAAAACAAACAAAAAGACAAAGGATTCAATGGCCATTGTTAAGCTAACAATTAGAAGTCCCAATTTTTTTTAAGCCACAAAGCACAGCATGAATGCTGGCATGTGGCCTTCTTTCTCTGAGTGTCAATAGATGGAAGATGACATATCTGTTTCCTCTCCTCCTTTCCACTTCTATCACCTTTTGGACCCTCCTTCCTTTTCTACTTCTCTCTCAACAACCTGTTTCCTCTATCTCCCTTTCCAATCCCAACCCTTCCCACTAACCTATTTCCTTTTTACCTTTCATTCTACTCTTATACCTGCCAAAACTTTTATATTCATGGAATTAAATGCAAGCCAGCAATTTATAATGGAACAAGCACTGTTATTTTTAAATTTTCAAATAAAAAGATCTTTTGAGTCCTTTGTTTCATGGTATATTATTTGTATGTTTACTTCTCTTCTTCTCCCATACTCACCCCCTCAAAGTCTAAGTTCAAGTCTCAAGTTCCCTAAAGTGGTTAGGATAGAATTCAAATTCTTTTGCTCAACACACAAGTCTGTTTATGAAAGATATGCTTTCTAGCTCTCTACCTCAAATCTTACCACTTCTTTATGTATAAGTTTTTGTCCCAATCACATCTTAATTCCCCTAAAAGAATCATATACTCTTTCAGGAAGTATATTTGTACCCTGATCCCTTTGCCCAGGAGGACCTTCTTTGAAACTCTATTGTGCTCGTCTTACTTCTATTTGTTAAGACAACACAAATTATATCATCTCCAAGCAGTCTGAATTAGATGCTCTTCTATGTTTCCACGGTACTTTATTCATACATCTACTATAAATATGTAGTATTTTAATATAATTTTTATAATAAATTGGAGTTTATATAATTTTATATACATATGGAAGAGAGAGATATATATATATATACACAACACATATGGAAGTTAATATAATTTTATAACAAAATTGGAAGTTTATGTTTTCCCCTAGCTTGCTAACCTGTAAGCTCCTTAAACCATCATCTCTTTATTTCCAGAGTTTGGCACACTGTAAGTATCTATTAAAATAACTATGAAGCTTTCCAAAGACAGATATGCTTAAGATCCACCTTTGGAGATTCTGATTAATTGGCATATCTTCCCCCTCCCTCCAAATACCCCACAGGTGACTCTAACCTACACCCAGGATTGAGAACTACTGCATTTAATTTATGTTGAATAAATGAATGATTGAATGAGAAATGAGGCTCTATTTTGTTATTAGAATATAACACTTTCTCTGAACTAAACTGTAGCCTCCAATAACTGCAACTTATTACAAAAAAAGGTCATCTGAATAATTTGGCTGCCTAAACCCATGAATATAAAAATTTTCAGTACTATATCATACACACACACACACACACACACACACACACACACACACACACACACACACACATATTTTGAGAAAGCAGGATTTATTGAGAGGACAGAAAAGCTCCCACAGTGGGAGAGGACCCAAAGGGGTTGCCCCCATATATTGTTTTTAAAAACAGGTCAGGCCAGGCATGGTGGTTTCATGCCTGTAATCCCAGAACTTTGGAAGGCGGAGGCAAGAGGATTGCCTGGGCCCAGGAATTCGAGACCAGCTTGGGCAACATAGTGAGACTTTGTCTCTATAATAAATAACCACAAGCAAATAATACTAGCTGGGCGTGGTACCACACACCTGTAGTCCCAGCTACTTGGAAGGCTGAAGCAGAAGGATCACTTAAGCCCAGCAGGTCAAGGCTACGGTAGCCAAGACTGCACCACTGCACTCTAGCCTAGGTGACAGAGTGAAACTCAAAAAAAAAAAAAGGTCAAATAAAGTGATTGAGGAACAGAGACAAAGTGATGATCAAATAACCCATTTCTCTTCAATATTTTCAGGAAAATGATGTTAAAGCAGGGAGAAATATAGAGAAATGTTTTCTAAAACACTATCTTCTGTGAGTCATAAGACAGAAATTCAGAGAAATGTTAAACAAGAAACTGTCTACCGTATGACCTGGCAGTTCTACTCCTAGATATCTACCCAAGACAACCGAAAATATGTCAACACCAAAACTTGTATACATATGTTCACAGCAGCATTATTCACGATAGCCAATAGGTGAAAATAGTGAAATATCCTTTGATGGATGTGGCATATCCATAAAATAGAGCATTATCTAGTCATGAAAAGGAATGAAGTATATGCTACTATTTACATAAAACTTAAAAACATGTTAAGTGAAAAAAGCCAGACAAAAAGATCACATATCATACAATTTATTGTATATGAAATGTCTAAAATAGGTAAATCTGTGAAAACAGAAAGTATATTAGTAGTTATTAGGAACTGGGTGACAGGTGAATGGAGAGTGACTACTTATAGATATACACTTTCTTTTTGGAGTGGTAATAAACATGCTCTAATAAAATTAGACAATAGTGACGGCTGCACAACTTTGTGAATATACTAAAAACCACTTAATTATATAATTTAAAGGCTGAATTTTATGGTATGTAAGTTATAAATTCTCAGCAAAGCTATTATAAAAGAACAAGAAACTGCCATCTATGGAACAGAAAACACGAACCTGATTATATCTAGTTTTTTGTTTAGTTGGGGCCTCACTCTGCCACCCAGGCTGGAGTGCAGTGGCATGCTCACAGCCACCACAGCTTCGACCTGCTTGACTCAGGAGATCCTTCCGCCTCAGCCTTCCAAGTAGCTGGAACTACAGGCATGTGCCACCATGCCTGGCTAATTTTTTGATTTATTGTAGAAATGAGGTCTCACCAAGTTGCCCAGGCTGGTCTTGAACCCGTGATCTCAGGCAATCCTCTCACCTTGGCCTCCCAAAGTGCTGGGATTATAGGCATGAATCACCCTGCCCAGCCTATATCTAAATTTAAAACAAGCATTAAATGCCGGTATGCCAATACCCTATTAATAAATTATAAGCTATATGCCTTAAGAAGTATATCCACCATTATGTTACAATTAATCAAAACAAAATCTTTCCTATATTCTATAGTAGACATCAGCTGAAAGAAATGGACAAATAAAATCAGATTCTCTTTCATCTGCCATGTCCTATCTTGAATAAACAAGATTTAGTCCCTCTCCTATTATTAAAATGTGAAACTAACAATTTCTATTCTAGTAACATCACAGAGTTGTTATCAGGATCAAATAAGATAAGGTAGCATATTATTAGTGGAAAACTCTATTAGAATCATACTCACTAGAAAGGGAAAATAATTTATCTCCCAGGGAATTAGAAGCAGGGCTTGGATATGATTAGCTCAGGCTTTTCCCCTCCCCTCTTCTGCAATTACCTATCTGTACAAAGCACACATTTTAGACTGCTGTTTGCTGGATAGTTAAGAGGCTGCACTGACTAGGTGGATTGGTGTTATCTAATTCCAGACTGAAGCTTGTCCTATTCTCTAACAGTTTTATCAGTAGTAAAGTTGATATTTTCATATCAATTTCCCTAACTCTATGTGTCTAACTCCAGTTTCAAGGGGAACTTGTTTAATTTCCTGAGACCTTGACATACATGAAAGCACTTTCTTTTTTTCGTTTTTTTAATTGAGTTGGAGTCTCACTCTGTCGCCCAGACTGGAGTGCAGTGGCATGTTCCCGGCCACCGTAGCCTCGTCCTGCTGAGCCACCGAGCCCGGTCCATGAAAGTACTTTCTGAATCACAGAGTACTATGGAGATAAGGTATTACTAGGAAAAGTAATATATAGGCTGGGTGTGGTGGCTTATGCCTATAATCCCAGCACTTTGGGAGGCTGAGGTAAGAGGATTGCCTGAGCTCACAGGTTCAAGACCACCCTGGGTAAATTGGTGAGACCTCATCTCTACAATAAATCAAAAAATTAGTTAGGTGTGGTGGCACATGTCTGTAGTTCCAGCTACTTGGAAGGTTGAGGCGGAAGGATTACCTGAGCCCAGCAGACTGAGGCTGCGGTGGCTGTGAGCATGCCACTGCACTCCAGCCTGGGTGACAGAATGAGATGCTAACTCAAAAAAAAAAAAAAGAAAAGAAAAGTAATATATATTGTTTTGTTTTGAGATGGTGTCTCACTTGCTATGTTACCAGGCTTGTATCAAACTCTTGGGCTCAAGCAATTCTCCTGCCTCAGTCTCCTGAGTAGTTGGGATTACAGGGGTGTGCCACCAAGTCCATTGAAAAGAAATATTAAAGTTAATATCTTTTCCTGTTCATCTAGTCTAACACTTAAGCAAAAACAATTACAAAGTAATAAAATACTTAAAATCTTTCATTTTGTTGCTCGTTAAATAAAGCAAAATTGGCCAGGCTCGGTGGCTCAGCCTGTAATCCCAGCACTTTGGGAGGCCGAGGCAAGTAGATTTCCTGAGCCTATGGGTTCGAGACCAGCCTGGGCAACTTGGTGAGACCTCGTCTCTAAAATAAATTTTTAAAAAATTAGCCAGGCATGGTAGCGTGCGCCTGTAGTTGTGGCTACTTGGAAGGCTGAGGCAGAAGGATCGCCAGAGCCCAGCAGGTCGACGCTAGGATGGCTATGAGTATGCTACTGCACTCCAGCCTGGGCGACAGAGTGAGACTCCAACTCCAAAAAAAATAAAAAAATAAAAATTAAAGCAAAATTAACTGACCAGTCTCAGACCTCTGACCAGTATATTTGCTGAAAACCCATGAAGATCAACTAAAATTAACATTCTGAACATAGAATGATAGATTTTTAAAAACTAAATTAACCCATTAGAAGTATGCATATAAAGAGGCCTAGACTCTTGCCTAAATGATTAAATCTAATTGATATTAATAGAGGTTACTATTAAAAGTATTTTAAGCTATACAAAGTTTTAAGAAAAAAATTTACGAAAAAATTCTATGAAACTAGTAAAAACAAGAAACAAAAATAGAAACCTTTATTATGTAAATTGATTTGCAATTAGCTATTATTCTAGTACTGTCTCTTCTAAAAGAGGCATACGAACCAGCACTGCAAAGGTATCTT
The DNA here is from genome assembly GCF_000164805.1 of Carlito syrichta. Taxonomy (NCBI): domain Eukaryota; kingdom Metazoa; phylum Chordata; class Mammalia; order Primates; family Tarsiidae; genus Carlito; species Carlito syrichta. Next base: position 466,788 of record NW_007256835.1, read on the forward strand.
TTTCTTTAAAAAGAGATATCTCTCATGTTTATCTAATACAGTTTCTCTAAGCAGATGGGCAAATAAGTGCCAAATAGTCAAAGGAATAGCAAAACATACCCTACACTTCCATAATAAATGGCATCTACAAAAGGAAATGGAAGGGACAGCATATGTATACAATAAAGTCCTATTAACAGAAATTAAAATCTACTTTCTAAATTCACAAAAACTCTAAATTACAGAACATACATCTCCCAGATAAAGGAAACAGTTCTCTAAAAATAAACAATAATTTCACTATAGCCATAGTTCTCATCACTCAGAGGCCATCACGAGGATGAAATGAATTGTTGCATCTTAAGTGAGTATGGTAGCCATACAGCAGAGTGGCTAAAAGCAGAGGCTTTGTTTAAATCCTGGTCTTGCTATTTAGCAGCTCGGTGATTTTGAGGAAGTTATTTTATCTCTCTAAGTCTCAGTTTCATCATCTATAGACTGGAATCCACATAAGGTGATGGTTAAAAGATTTAATGTTTATAAAGTATTTAACATAATCCCAGGCACATAGCCTGAGTTCAAAACATGGTAGTTGCTTCTTAGAGCTATGATGCTGCTGCTTCTTAGAGCTATCATATCCACCCCATATATAGCTTCCTAAAGAAATATATTCATTTGCAATGTGGACAAATTATCATCAATGGTGATAATTAACATATGATAATTGTAGATGAAAATTTTCAGAAAATCACATTTTCCATTTCTTTTGTATTTTTTAACCATCTTTAGCAGGATATAGTCAATACTCTAACAATACCTTAACGAATCAGGAAAGAAAGGAACGAAAAAACGAAGGAAGGAGCAAACAAAGTGGGCAACCATTTCCCAGTCCCTGCTAATGCAGTGTGATCTGAACTATTAAGCATCTCCTGGATCTGGCCCTCAGAGAGTGGCTATTGTCATGTTCTGAATTTTTTTCTTTTTTCTTTTGAGTTGGAGTCTCACTCTGTCATCCAGGCTGGAGTGCCATGGCACACTCACGGCCACCCCCGCATCAACGTGGACTCCAGTGATCTTTCCGCCTCAGCCTTCCAAGTAGCTGGAACTACAAGAGCACGCTACCATGGCTGGCAAATTTTTAAAAAATTTATTTATTGTAGAGATGAGGCCTCGCCAAGTTGCCCAGGCTGGTCTCGAACCCATGGGCTCAGGCAATCCACTCGCCTCAGCCTCCCAAAGTACTGGGATTACAGGCTGAGCCACTGAGCCCAACCTTATTGTCATGTTCAAGGTAAAAGAACTGCATAAGATCCACTAAAAAGGAAACTCGGTCCTAATAATATTCAAGTTGAAGCATATCATGAAATAACAATTTCAGAAATTGAGCAAGCTAATTAGAAAAGCTTTACAACTCAATAAACCATCTACAGATTATTTATTCTGCCCCTATCTGAAATAATAGAACATGAAATCTACAAACTTTAAAAACAGTATTTATAAGTAAACATTACCTAAGGAAATATTAGTATTTAAAAAAAAAAGTTTTCTTAATAATAAAAAATAGGCCGGGTGTGGTGGCTCAAGCCTGTAATCTAAGCACTTTGAGAAGCTGAGGCAAGAGGACTGCCTGAGTACAGGTGTTCGAGACCAGCCTGGGCAACTTGGTGAGATCTTGTCTCTACAATAAATCAAAAAATTAGCTGGATGTGGTGGTGTTCGCCTTGTAGTTCCAGCTACTTGGAAGGCTGAGGTGGAAGGATCACCTAGCCCAGCAGGTTGAGGTTGGGGTGGCTGTAAGTGTGCCACTGCACTCCAGCCTGGGTGACAGAGTGAGACTCCAACCGAAAAAAAAAAAGAAAAATAGAGAAATTCAATTGAGTTCTCTTGACATCAGAAATATATTTCTAGTACTTTCTTTTTAAAATTAGGGTATTTAGCCAGGCACATTGGCTCATGCCTATAATCCCAGCACTTTGGGAGGTGGAGGTGAGAGGACCGTCTGAGCCCAGGGGTTCGAGACCAGCCTGGGTCACTTGGCAAGACCTTGTCTCTACAATAAATTGAGAAAAATTAGCTGGGCATGGTGGCACATGCCTGTAGTTCCAGCTACTTGGAAGGCTGAGGCAGAAGAATCGCCTGAGCCCAGCAAGTCAAGGCTGCAGTGGTCATGAGCATGCCACTGCACTCCGACTCAAAAAAATAAATAAATAAAGTTAGGGTATTTGGTTGGGCATGGTGTCTCACACTTGTAATCCCAGTACTTTGGGAGGTGGAGGTGAGAGGATTGCCTGAGTCCAGGAGTTTGAGACCAGCCTGGGCATTTGTGCAATAAATTAAAAAATTAGCCAGACATGGCGGAGCGCGTCTGTGATTCCAGCTACTTGGAAGGCTGAGGTGGAAGGATCACCTGAGCCCAGTAGGTAGAGGCTGCAGTGGCCGTGAGTGTGCTACTGCACTCCAGCCTGGGTAACAGATTGAGATTCCTACTCAAAAAAACAAAAAAAAATTATATTTCTTTTTTTTTTGGAGAAAGCAGGTTTTATTGAGAGGACACAAAAGTTCCCGCAGTGGGAGGGGAGCCGAAGGAGTTGCCCAATAATTTCTTATACGAGTTTAAAAAAGGATGACTAATTAAACAAAAGTAAGCTATAATTAAATATCAAAGGTTCTGTAACTGTCCAAAGAATAGCAAGGTCATAATACTGACCCATAGAAACCCAACAGAAAATTCAACTGAGTGAAACAACAATTCTCTTTTGAATTCAGATATAAACAGTAAAGAAGCAATATCAAAGGAAATAATCTATAATGAAAATCTTAAGAGATGTATAAAGATGCTAGACACGGTGGCTCACTCCTGTGATCCCAGCACTTTGGGAGGCAGAGGTGAGAGGACTGTCTAAGCCCAGGGGTTCAAGATCAGCCTGAGCAACTTGGCAAGACCTCATCTCTACAACAAATTAAAACAAAACAGAACAATACAGATGCATGAAGGAAAAATTTTCCTATTTATTACTTGCAATAATAATCATTACAATTATGATGAAACACATATAACTACATAATTCATTTTAAACATACACATGCACGCAAGTATGGGCACACAAACATCATTTTCTTTCCATGTTAAGGTCAGCAATAAGAATTTCATTTTCCCAGCCTTCCAAGTAGCTGGAACTACAGGCACACGCCAAAAAAAGAAAAAAAGAAAAGAATTTCATTTTCCACTTCCCAAAACTATACTATAATACTACATTTGTAATCAAAGCTTCTGACATGCTGTTATCTGCAAGTCTGCTTATCTTACTCTTATGTTCTAACACACAAAAAGTTAGGACCACAGCAATTTATCACACAGTGAAGAACTTGGAAAATCCTTTGGCTTTGCAATTGGCTTCTGGTAACCTATTCAAATTACTTTTTAAAACAGTAGACAATAAAGGAAACTACAAAATGCTACATATCTTTTGAATTTTATTCCAATTATTCATCTTAGTTTAGTCTAGAAAGTCTGACTAGTGGTTTTAAAATATTTCAAATTTTGCATGATCACAAGCTGAAGTATGTGAAACATCTAAAATTTAGAGATAACAGAACAATTAGTAGAAAACTATTATATTATTATCATATTCTCTTACTTACTACACAAAATTGGAGAAGACGGTGTTTGCAGTGTCAAAGTGGAGCCATCTTTCCTTGTGATATTAACTCGAAAAACCAATCTGGCACGAGTGCTTTTTTTCTTGGAACCAGCAATTCCTATTCTGGCTTCAACATCAGCATTCCTCAATTTCAATATCCCTACGCAGTCCACCCTAACACAGAAAAAAATATATAAAGGGACATTTTGTTGTACAAATAGTACAATGTTCTTAATCAACAAGTCTCATTTTTTAAAAAATGTGCTTATCTATTAATTCTCTGAATAAGTAATACAGTCTTAAAGTTCCAAATTCAAAAGTACAAAACAGAAAATTCTACACATTTATTGTTACTAATCTTGTCAAAAAATAGTAAAAAAAAATCACTATTTTAAAATGTGAACATAAGCAGTTTTTAAAAAATAAATTTAGCCTCTTTCTTTTTGTAACTAATTCAGAATTTTTTTTTTTTTTGAGTCAGAGTCTCACTCTGTCGCCCAGACTGGAGTGTAGTGGCCACTCCTGGCCAACACAGCCTTGACCTGCTGGGCTCCGGCGATCCTTCCGCCTCAGTTTTCCAAGTAGCTGGAACTACAGGTGCGCACTACCACACCCGGCTAATTTTTGATTTATTGTAGAGATGAGGTCTCACCAAGTTGCCCAGGTGGGTCTCGAACCCATGGGCTCAGGCAATCCACTCACCTCAGCCTCCCAAGGTGCGGGATTACAGGCTGAGCCACCGAGCCCGGCTACTAATTCAGATATTAAAATAGAGGGAATGGATTTTACTTTTAAAAAATTAGTGACTGCCCCCAAAAGGAAGGAATACTATACAAGTCATTAAAAAGTATGTTATGACACTTAATGATATGGGGAAATGCTCATGATATGTTAAGTGAAAAGCAAGCTACAAAACAATGAGTATAGTATTTTCTCAATTCTGTGCAAAAAAGACTGTGAAGATGAACATTAAAATAATGGTTATTTCTGGGAAGTTGGTTTTTAAAGAGCATGTTTTTAAGCATTTTATTACTTTGTGTTTTCAACCTTCTTATAATGAATAAGTATTATTTTTATAATCAGTAAATCCTTTCCTTTCCTCCCCTCACTGTATATATATATTTTCTAATGTTTTTTTTTGAGTTGGAGTCTCACTCCATCACCCAGGCTGGAGTGCAGTGGAGTGCTGGGCTCAGGCGATCCTTCTGCCTCAGCCTTCCAAGTCAACTAGAACTACAGGTGTGTGCTACGACACCCAGTTAATTTTTTGATTTACTGTGGAGATGAGGTCTCGACAATCTGCCCAGGCTGGTCTCAAACCCATAGGTTCAGGCAATCCTCAACCTTCCAAAGTATTAGAATTACAGATTGAGCCACCATGCCCGGCCTACATTTATTTTTATAACTTTCAAAAAAGTTGTAAGTTAAAGAAAACTTTACTAAATATTTCTCAACATTCCTTTTTTCAATTAACTTTTTAAAATCCATTCAAATAGGCTTTCAAAAGAAAACTGAAAACCAAATAATACAAACCAAAAAACTTTCCTGCCTACCTTAAAAGTGTAATATATAATTTAAAAATTCTTACTAAGTACTTACGCCAGTGTCATGTTGTTGCTAGGATCAAGGCCAACTTCTATAACAGTAGTGCCTTCAATGTCCACTTCTTTGCAGGGAGTTGTATTTCGTCCAGTTACTCTGCAGGCCTGATAAAATCCATGTGGTTTCACTCGACCAGAATCGTTGCCCACAAACACTTGCAACACTACTGGTTCATTATGGCCTTCCAGCTGAAACCAGAAAACATGCAGCAGAAATATTAATTAGCATTTCAAATAATTTAATTGTAAAATCAAACATTTAAAGACCAAATTCTAGCTGGGCTCGGTACCTCAGCCTGTAATCCCGCACCTTTGGGAGGCTGAGGTGAGTGGATTGCCTGAGCCCGCGGGTTCGAGACCCGCCTGGGCAGCGAGACCTCATCTCTACAATAAATCAAAAAATCAGCCGGGTGGTAGCGCGCGCCTGTAATTCCGGCTACTCGGAAGTCCGAGGCGGAAGGATCGCCGGAGTCCAGCAGGTGACGCTGCGGTGGCCGGGAGCGGCCACTGCACTCCAGTCTGGGCGACCGAGTGAGACTCCAACTCAAAAAAAAAAAAAAAACAGAATAAGACCCATTACCTTTGGGTAATTTCTTTAAGATGCAACACAATACAGGATATAATTTAACCACCATCCTCTTCGTCCCTCTCAAATTTCCATGTATCAATATTAGTATATTAGGTGCATTTCTAAAAGTTTAATTGTATTCGACCTAAATGTCTTATACATTCTAGGTGTCAAAAGATCACGTTCAGATGTCAGTTCTGTTGTTTAACTTTATAACCCTGGATAGGTCTATAATTTCCCCAGATCTCAGAGGAGTTCAGATTTTGGGCCATATTCCCTACCTCACCCAGCATTAAAAAGAAAAAAAGGAGCCGGGCTCGGTGGCTCAGCCTGTAATCCCGCGCCTTTGGGAGGCTGAGGTGAGTGGATTGCCTGAGCCCGCGGGTTCGAGACCCGCCTGGGCAGCGAGACCTCATCTCTACAATAAATCAAAAAATCAGCTGGGCGTGGTAGCATGCGCCTGTAATTCCGGCTACTTGGAAGGCTGAGGCGGAAGGATCCCCGGAGCCCAGCAGGCGAGGCTGCAGTGGCCGGGAGCGGCCACTTCACTCCAGTCTGGGTGACAGAGTGAGACTCCAACTCAAAAAAAAAAAAAAAAAAGAAAAAGAAAAAAAGGGTGTGTTGGTGGCTTGGGGAGTCACATGAACGGACAGCTTACGGCACTCAGCGGGCCAGGGAGCTGGTGCCCTGCCGTGCCCAGAACTGCAGCAGCTCCACTGAAAATGCTGACTAGAGGAAACATCAATTCCTTCTCAGGGCCAAGTTTTGTGAGGTTTATCTGCTAATAATTTTTAGTCAGCAACTGCTCTTTTAATGTAAAACACACATCTTTCCCTCTCTATCCTAAGCAGTTAATAATACAGCCCAAACACCAACAGTCAGAATTCACCGGGAAAGATTTAAAAGTGTTGGTAAGATGGGGGGAAACCCAAAACAAAAATCTTGTCTTTTCTTGTCTCGGGTTTCACAAGACACTTGTTTAGATAAAATTCAAGTAATTAGATGCTGACATTCCCGCTACCAAAGACCCCATTAATGAAGTTACAGACAGTTTCTACAGTCACCAGTTTTTTTCACCCCCAACACAAACAGGACAGATTCTTGTTATTTAGCTGGTCATTAAGTGCATTTTCATCAAAAGAAAAATGTTATTTACAACACCTGTCAGAAATACTGGGTTTTAAAAAGACAAAGGTTACTGAATGCCTCAAAAGTTAAAATTTTTAATAGACAATTGTTAATGTAAAATATTTAACATCGATAAGAAAGATGTGCTAAGCAACTTTGGGCTTCAGAGACTTATTTTAATAAATTATATGTGTTTGGGACTTTTCTTATTTTTTAATTTTATTTCCTATCTTAAGGAATATCATACACACATGTGTGTGTATACACATATAGCAAGTTTTGGGAAGCTATGAAACAGGACCAAAATCAACAAGTGAGGTTTAATTACCTTTGACATTTCCACACTCTGAATTTCTGCGCACAAAACTAAAGTTAAGAATTTAAGGATATTCTGTTTTTGCCACACTAGACTGTTCATTACTTCCTTTAAAAAACTCAAGGGTGCCAGGCTCGGTGGCTCATCCTGTAAACAAGTGCCTTTGGGAGGTTGAGGTGCGTGGATTGCCTGAGCCCGTGGGTTCGAGACCCGCCCGGGCAACTTGGCGAGACCTCATCTCTACAATAAACCAAAAACAAGCCAGGCGTGGTAGCGCACGCCTGTAGTTCCAGCTACTCGGAAGGCTGAGGTGGAAGGA
>NW_007256835.1:474359-495062 GCF_000164805.1 Carlito syrichta
AGGTCGAGGCTGCGGTGGCTGGGAGCGGCCACTGCACTCCAGTCTGGGCGACAGAGTGAGACTCCAACTCAAAAAAAAAAAAAGACCAAATTCTATACTTGTAACTGGATCATATTAAATTATTTATTTATTTATTTTGAGTTGGGGTCTCACTCTGTCGCCCAGACTGGAGTGCAGTGACTGCCCCCGGCCACCGCAGACTCGACCTGCTGGGCTCCGGCGATCCTTTCGCCTCTGCCTTCCGAGTAGCTGAAACTACAAGCGCGTGCTACCACGCCCGGCTCATTTTGATTTATTGTGGAGATGAGGTCTCACCAAGTTGCCCAGGCGGGTCTCAAACCCGTGGGCTCAGTCAATCCACTTACCTCAGCCTCCCAAATGTGCGGGATTACAGGCTGAGCCACCGAGCCCGGCTTATTTTTATTTTAGTTGGAGTCTCACTCTGTCACCCAGACTGGAGTGCAGTGGCTGCTCCTGGCCACCACAGACTCGACCTGCTGGGCTCCTGCGTCCTTCCGCCTCAGCCTTCCAAGTAGCAGGAACTACAGGCGCGCGCTACCATGCCCGGCTAATTTTTCGCTTTATTGTAGAGATGAGGTCTTGCCAAGTTGCCCAGGTGGGTCTCGAACCCGTGGGCTCAGGCAATCCACTCACCTCAGCCTCCCAAAGTGTGGGATTACAGGCTGAGCCACTGAGCCCGGCCATATAAAATAATTTAAATCCTCAAGGAAAATAGAGGTAAAATATTTTCATAAAGGAAAGTTGGCTGTATCTGGAGAAAGTCAGAGCTATAATTCTGCAATAATTACAATTCAATTAAAATTTTAGAAGTTAGATGATAAATTATCATTTATAATTTATTTATACAAGCAGATGAGAAAGAATACACAGTTCTTTAAGTAATAAGTGGGTTACTCAGGACCTACCACAATAACTAATGGGAAAGTTCACAAACTGTGTTAGTGGCATCATCTTCCTCATCAAGTGAGAATACACATACTAAATTTTTACTCTACTAAAGCTATTAGAGTAGAAAAGTATTTGGAGTGCAGCTATATATATAACAGGGATATGAAACTCATTTTTATAGTCCATCATGAAATCCTGGGCCAAAATATTATAGTCTGAAAAACTGCTAGTTCAAACTAGGATCTGTGAATCATTACAGTTCTCTAGAAGCCTACATAAATTAGTATGCTGAAAAGTAAGTAAAAATTTTTCTTTTGGAGTCGGGGTCTCACCCGGGCTGAAGTGCAGTGGCACGATTGTGGCTCACTGCAGCCTCCACCTCCTGGTCTCAGGCAATCTTTTCGCCTCAGCCTCCTGAATAGCTGGGACTAGGCACACGTCACCATACCTGGCTAATTTTTTTACTCTTTTTGTAGAGACAAGGTCTTGCTATGTTGCCTAGGCTTAAACAAATCTTTAAAACAGTTATTTGGTGATCAGCCTGGGCAACATAGTGAAACCTTGTCTCAACAAACAATCAAAAAATTAGCTGGGTGTGGTGGTACAGGTCTGTAGTCCCAGCTACTCAGGAGGCTAAGAAAGAAGGATCACCTGAGCCCAGGAGGTTGGGGCTACCATGTGCTGCAATCAGAGAGAGACGCCAACTCAAAAAAATAAAAATTTAAACAATATCAACAAAAAAACAGCATTGGGGAACATGTTTCCAATTCTGATTCTTGACAAGGTTTATAGTTAAACATTGAAGCTGCTAATATAGAATTCAGAAAATCACAAAATAAACTGTACAATGTATGCCAAAGTACTTAAAAAACTTACACATCTTTTCTATCCCAGTATCTCTGTGAAGTGGTATCATAATGAAGCAAATAAATAAGCAAACTAGTCAAACTATTAGTCAGCAGTACCTAGCACAGTGCCTGGCACATAAAGGGGTGCAATATTTGTTGAATGAATGAATAAACTTTGTTTCCTTTTTAAAATGAGAGATGAATGGTCTCGCTATGTTGACCAGGCTGATCTTGAATGCCTGGCCTCAAGTGATTCCCCAACCTCAGACTCCCAAAGTGCTGGGATTACAGGCGTGAGACACTGCTCCAGTCAAATAAGCAAACTTTAAGCTCTGCCAATTCATTCCCTATCACAGACAATTAACCTAACAATACTTCTAACCAGATATGTACTTAGACAAAGCATATCTTAAAGTCTAGGTGACTAGGTTAAACATATTGACTAAACCATCAAAATGTCTGCCTAGACAAATATTTACACAAAGCATAACTTAAATATCTCAATTGCCTATCACTTGTCCTGGGCTTGAGGAATGGGGGAAGGGTTGGAGGTGATTAATATTAAAGAGGAGTAGAAGTGATATTGTACATGTGGCTATTAACCAACCTAGTAAGTGGTCACAGGCAAGTTTCCTGATCCTGAGTTTCAACCATAATTGCATATAAGTATAAAATGAAAGGCAGTCCACCTCTACTTCAATCTTGAAATACTGTTCAACTAACACATTTACACAAACTGCACTTAATAATTTAAAATGACCCATGTGACTGACTAAAATTTCTCCCTGTTTAATATTCTGCAAGAGGTAGGGATATTTGTTAAACATACCCCAGTTCACTTTTTTTGGCTTTTCTTCAAAGAGAAATATGCTCTATAACAAGATCTCACAAGTGCTGAAGTTTAAGCTCCTTTTTTTACTGTTAGTCTGAGTTCTAAAAAATTAAGACTCAGTTGATATCCCACTTCTTAACCTGAAGACTTTAGTCCTGATTACTAAGACCATCTCAAAAAAACCCTTATTTTCAAAGTTCTTCATAATTTTACTATATTTCTTTGAATTCACTATAAAATTTCTTCTTAAATATTTGAATGAATATAATTCCAATATCGAATAAGAGGGGGGGAAATTCATGATTTGCAGATATTTTACTTTTCAGAATATGTTCTCACCTCTCCTTTCATTTAAACTAAAATTCAAATAATATCAAAGTGACAATATATGACTTATGGTTCACTTAGACCTTTTTTTTTGAGTTGGAGTCTCACTGTCACCCAGACTGGAGTGCAGTGGCTGCTCTCGGCCACTGCAGCCTCGACCTGCTGGGCTCCAGCGATCCTTCTGCCTCAGCCTTCCAGTAGCTGGAACTACAGGCACACGCTACCATGCCTGGCTAATTTTTGATTTATTGTAGAGATGAGGTCTTGCCAGGTTGCCCAGGAGGGTCTCAAACCCGTGGGCTCAGGCAATCCACTCACCTCAGCCTCCCAAAGCATGGGATTACAGGCTGAGCCACCGAGCCCGGCTTCACTTAGACTTTTACTTAGTATATATATAAAATTACTATATATGTATATAGCAATATATATATTACTTCTCTCTTAGGCAACTTTTGCTGATTAAAAAGAAAATAATACGTAAAATTAGAGAAAATTATTTATATGCTACTAAATAAAATAAATACCTTTACTGTAGGAAAGCCTTGCTGTGTTCTATCTTTTACTGAGCCACGGCTGCCCTCAGTCAGATACCGAGCTCGGTGCTGGGTCTCAGGCTGTACAACTATCTTCAGCTCCTTTCCTTCACTTTTAACAGGATATTGTCCACACAACATAGGGCTCTTCTTTACTCCAGTTCCTTTCTGGTTTTCCAATGTTCTGAGAAATCAAAGTACAACATGGAGAAAGTATCAAAAAAGAGTTTTCTATAAAGTCACCTAAGATAAAGGAAGAAATAGGATAGGCAATAACAAAAACTGCTTAGCTTATTGGCAAAATAAAATGCGATCTAAAATGAAGATACATTCTATAAGTAAGGTATCTTTTAGTTTAAACATATGGTACAAAAATAAAGTTGGGCAGGAAAGAGAAAGAATGCATATGAGTGGTGGGAGGAAGTCTGAGTTTAATAAACTGAGAATAACAGGAAGGAATAGTTAATGTCATTGTAACCTTTCACAGTGCATGTCAGTCAAATAAAATTTTAAAATTTCATATGTAAGTGAGTCTTAAAGGTCTAAGATTAACTATTATTCTCTAGTCAGACTTACAAAAAAAAAAAAAAAAAACCCACACACACATATACAAAATAGCCTAAAAAACCAGGTAAAGGTATACGTAGTATATTCTTTTGGATCTTTCTCAGTAAATCAAACTGAAGAAAAATATAATACAAGATCATGGATTCAATTTTTATTGAGAATTAGTTTTATTCTAAATAATGTTTCCCAGAAATATATAATTTTTTCAGAGTAGTTTTATTTGCGATTAAAGAATTACATATTTAATCTGTAAAATAGTTGAAGCATTGCAAATATGTAATAAAAATAAGTAGAAAACAATATGGTTGGTTATCTTTCCTTTTGAGCAACATGAAATAGATGTAAAATTATTCCTGTACTTTTTAAAGCAGAGTCGAGACCTTTTCTGTCATAGGAATGCAGTAAGACTGACTAGATAAGAGAGTCAATGGGCCGGGCGTGGTGGCTCACATCTATAATCCCAGTTCTTTGGCAGGCTGAGGTGAGAGGATTGCCTAAAACCACAGGTTCGAGAACAGCCTGGGCAACTTGGTGAGACCTCATCTCTACAATCAGTCAAAAATTAGCCAGGTGTGGTTGTGTGTGCCTGTAGTTCCAGCTACTTGGAAGGCAGAAGCAAAAGGATCATATCAACCCAGCAGGTCAGGGGTGTGGTGGCCATAAGCAGTGTGCCACTGCATTCCAGCCTGGGCGACAGAGTGAGACTCCAACTCAAAAAAAAAAAAAAAGAGAGAGTCAATGCTTTTCTATGACTCTCTCAGTACTAAATTTTGACTCATATTGAAGATTCAGGACCCAGGAGATGACTGTGGACAAAATCTCCTCTAAAAGAAACCAGATTCCAGGAGGAATACTATGACTTCAAATACTGACTTTAAGCAACCTTAAACCTGGCTCTGATGTTTACCCCTCCAGTTGTAACTAAGTTGTGGCCTCAATCAACAAGAACTCTAAGAAATGCAGTACCCTTGATGGAAATGGGGACTAGGTTTCCATGGCTATGAAAGGGACAGAATTATGGAGGCATGAAAGAATGGAACTGGCACAGGAATGCAGTAAGACAAACTACATAAGAGGAAAACTTCTCAGGGCAAGTTCTGTGCATCTTCATATTCCCTGAATCCTGTGCAGTTCCTGAAATATAACAGGTGCTAAGAAAGAAGGGACATAGAAAGGAAAGCAGAGGATAAAGGATCTATAAGAGTAAGACAAGAAAGACCTAAGATGAGAAAGGTCCTAATTGGACAAGGAATGCCATACTTGTGTGACATAATTGAGTCAAAGATTACCTGTGCAAGTCATTTAAAAAGTCCTGGAAGAAGAAATTCTATAAACAAAGGTATCAAGTTGAAGCTGGAACAATGGGCAATAAACCCTGTTTTTCTTTTCATCATTCTGGGTTGAAATCCAAACATTTGGTCTGAATAGTATGCAGTTCCTCACACATTTAAAGTCTATGATACTTTGTTTCATACTAATCTTAAAATTAAAACAAAAATTCTCATTTATTGAAACTATGTAAAAAAATCCTCCAAATATACATATAAAAGGACTAAAAGAAAATACAGCAAAATGATAAAAAGCAGTTGTACTGAATGACTAGATTATGGTTATTTTCTTGTATTTTTCAAATATTTGAAATTCATATCTATTAATTTTATAATAGAAAAGAGAAAACTAGTTTGAAGTAAAAGAAAAATTTGCAGAGCATATCAATTAATTTGGCAAGATATGTTTTTATATTCACTTATGCTAGTCAAGCTAATATTTTATAAGAGTAAATAAATGAAAATGAGTTTTAATAGTCCAGGAAAACAAAACATTTTCTTGGGATAAAGACTGTTGAGCGAGTTGACAAAGAATACATATTATGTATATACATTATGACTTAAAGAAGATAGTATATGTAATTAACCAGTTTCTAAAATTATAGTTTAAAAAAATCCTTAAAACTATCTTTACTCTCTAAGCTTAAATGTAAAAATGAAATACATACAGATTTAGATCTATAAACATGTAAACCATGAAAACATTAACTAATGCTCAGAAAAGTCATTCAGATTACTAATCATAAAGGCATGACAGCTTAAGAAAAAACAAGAAAGTAGTAGTTAGTTCTATCGGATTTTACTCCTAAATGACAACTAAGAAGGAAAATCCACCTCCACGGCATATTCTATTCAGAAGTCCTAAAATGCCATACTAATTTCTTTGTGCTGCATGATCCTTCTGGCTACATATATCACAAACATAATTTTCACTACAAAATGCCTAAAAAATAGGTTTCACATCCAGATGACATCATATCTTAACTTCTAGAAATATCTAGAAGAGATATGGGGCAACTGAGTCTCAGAATATTTAGCTGAAAAATTTAAGAGGGATATGGCTAGAAATATTTAAATACTGAGTTGTTTTTTTTTTAATTAAAAAAGAACCTGTAACTCTAACATTTTAGTTATATTAAAATGCTATTTTCATCCACAGGCTACCAAGGTTTATATGTAGTATCCTGAAGATCAATAAACTGCTGTACATAACAAATTTGAAAGTACATTTTCTAAATACTTAGTATCATGTAAAATTGCAAATTTGTGGCACATTAGATCTAAGGCTATATACCTTATCTCGCAAAACATTTTAAACTTTCATATTTCTAACATCTTTCTCATTGTTGAAGAGTATAGGCTTTTAGCTTGAGATGCTCTGAAAAATTGTTTTCAAGGTCTGTTTTTCTGTATATTTACATATGGCTTCATCCTTTCCTCCATATAGTTCATATAAATTCAAATTTTAAACTTCTTCCATCATTTCCATATACTAGTGTCAAATATTTTTTCATTACCTAAGAAGCTGGACATTTCTTCTGCTGCTTGATGGAGTTTCTGCTCCATGAATTATTTCATGAAAGACTTTGTCTTGACCAACGTCATTATACTTTCCCTGGGTAACCTCAAATCATTTCTAAGATACATCTATCATACAAAAGTAGAAGCAGAAAAGATGTAGGTCAAGATATCTCTTTAATTAGCAACTGCAAATCACTGTGTTGACTATCTGTAAGTCAAAATTTCATTTGCTCTTAATTTGAACCTTTAATTCAAAATATAAATGAAAATCTGTGTTCTGAAATTTTATAAAAGATTTTGTCCATTGAAGCCCAAATAAATATATACATGTATTTAATGACATTCATGAGCCTTTTAGATCTGTGCTACTAGTCACAATTACTTAAGTATTCTCCTATGATATTTGGTATGTTTGAGCTTTCATTTTATATGTAACTATGTTATGATCTAAAATTCTGGACTCTGTTAAATGGCAACATTTTAGGAAAGGGTATATCTTGTTTTCTTTTAGGAAATTTCCTAATCTGGACTCCCTAAAACTGAAAAGCATTTAAATGTGCATTTTTATTTAACTACATCACCCCAAAGGAGTTTTAAATGAAAGTATTAAAGAAATAGTATAGAATAATTACTGTTTAAATGGTAGATATTACTCTAAAAGTGTACTGAGGGAACATTTAATGACAAGTTTAATATACATTAAGAATATTCTCCATAATATTCAACCAGATATTTAACATTAAAAAAATGATGTCATCAAGTAGTAAACCAATCTAAAGCTTCTTGACCACTTTTGTGACTACCTGAGCTTGATCCTGGGTTCCAGTGAGTTAAATTTTATCAAACTGTTGAATATACTACAGGAAAATCTAATTTAAAAGTCTAGCAACTAACGATTACCATAAAATTACAAAAGAATTAAAAATAAGTCATAGTAGCCTGCATGATAGCAGTAAATATTCTTTAATATACTATAGCTATTGAAACATATTTAGTGAGTAGTGTGAACTGGCAGATATGAACAAAAACTCAAATGTGAACTATGATCCTGTTCTATCACCTTCCAAATAAATAACCCAGAATCACAGAAAAAAATGGTGATTAACAAGAAATCCTGAGTTGGCACAATCAATGTATCCAAGGAAAAAAGCATAAAACATGTAAACCTAAATGATGAGAACCAATCTATAAATTTAGTTTTTTCTTGTTTTCACCAAATAAAGAGAAAAAAACAACAAAGTCTAAAATCTTCTAAAAAATGTAATAGATTAAGCCATATGAAGCTACAATGTGAAGGAAAACACAGCTCTTAGTGACTGTTTTGAGTTGTTTTAGCTATAGTCATTACATTGCTAGTTATTTCTATGAGTAAAAATATTTTAAAATCCTTTTAAAATGTAAATTCGTTTGAAATTTAAAAGTTATTCCACTGCCTAAATATCTATTGCTATAATCTATTGTTATTTTATTTTTTATCTAGTAAAAGTTGGTAATTTTAAGTTAAAATTTTCATGTATTTCAATGATAAAATAAGCAACTTTGCTTTATATGCAAACTTGAGCTGAGCAATTAAGGAAAGTTGGGAATGATTTATTTTTTTGTTTTGCATAATGGTGATAGAACTTTAAAAAATTTGAATACCAACCCATTTCCTGCTTTTGAGTTGCCTTTGTTGTCCGTGGTAAGCTGAGAAAGCACATAGTGAGGTGCTTTGGCACTGTCGGCATCAAATATATCCATATTAGATTCTTCACAATCTCGTCGTTTGACCCCCGGCCTCTGCTTTGGATTTCGTTTTCGTGATTTACGAGGTACCTCAGTGTTATCATTGTAGGAACTGGTGCTCATGTTACTGAAGTTGGAGGGGGAATCCTCCATCCACATACTGCAGCTCTGCTCAGATTCCAATCCACACCCCTCATCCTGGCAGGACATCCGACTGTTATCCAGCAAGTCCTCAGGTGGTGGTGAGATGTACAAGACTGTGTGCCTCTTCGGTGTTGATGGATGCTGCTGAACTGTGTTACTGGTTAACTGCTTTTCACTTACCCCTCTGTTACTTACCCCCACAGCTGAGGAGCAGCTCTCCACTTGCATAGCCTTGCTGTCGGTGACTGAGGTAGAATAAATGGTAGGGCTGGAAGAGGTGGTAAAGGAGCTGCAAGCACCGCCCATGGAGGAAGAGGAGGGAGCTGAAGAAGCATCTGCAGTGTACAATTCAAGAGTAAATACACTATACATGTTTTCACCTATGCTGGCTAGCAGTCCCATTGACAATGTGATTTATAAACTGATTTTTTCCCCAAAATGAGTAGTCAGAATTTGGTCAAGTTTTAGAATATTAAAGGCTTCAAGCAAAACAAGGCCTAAGAAATGCAATTTTTAAAAATGCCCAAATAGCATTATTTTACTTGTGTTATAATTGATAGATTTTAAAAATCTAATTTAATGTTTTAAGCTGTAAAGCAAGAATAAAGCTTTTATTGCCTCAATTGGACGTTCTACTGAATTTTAATCATTTATAGTAATAAAGAAAACCCCAATATGAAAGATATGCTTGTGGTCCACATTCAATGCCAATTAAATAATTTATTATAGAATTTGAAAAGTGGGACTGTGCTTAGCCACAAAATATTAAAATAAGTTTCTAACCTATGAAGCAGAGAACTACAGGTCATTTTTAATGCAGACACTCCCTGCTTCAGAGGCAAATCCTGGAATAAAAATATGAGAAAATAAATGAGAAAAGAGCTGCGGATTATTCCAGATATCAATTATAAAATGAGAAATAAGTAGAAAAAATATATAATCAACTGAATTGGAGGCAAAATGGAACTGGTACCGTCACTATGATTGATTGTAAAATCTAGAAGAAAAAAAGATGAAAAAGGGTTGATTTGGAACATGCTAGGTTGTAGAAGATAAGCAAGTTAACCATTAAGATCTCCAGAAGTTGGAAGTGGCAGTTTAAAACCATAAGCTCTAAAATAGATAAATCCATCCTTTTTGACAGAATGAAAAGTAGAGTAAGGACTGATTACTGGATGGATTTATCTTATAAAGTACTTGATTACATGCTCACCAATTGGTTACCACTGTCCATTTCTTGTCTCTTTAAAAAGTCTGCTTAATTGTGACTATTAAGGGAATTTCCTAATATAAGAGTAACAGTAAATTTTATTGGCTGAAGTCTGAAAGAAAAGAGTTAAGTATGAAAATCTCTTGAGAGCATTAGAATTAATTTCTATAAAAGTTTAATAATATATCATTTATTATGCCCAGCAAAAAAGATTTAAGTAGATCTTTTCAGAATGTGTGGCAACTGGCAGACTTTCTCGCTGAAAATAACAGCTCATTGAAAATAATACTACTTAAGCTCTTTTTTTTTTTTTTTTTGAGTTGGAGTCTCACTCTGTCACCCAGACTGGAGTGCAGTGGCCGCTCCCGGCCACCGCAGCCTCCACCTGCTGGGCTCCGGCAATCCTTCCGCCTCAGCCTTCCAAGTAGCTGGAATTACAGGCATGCGCTACCACGCCCAGCTGCTTTTTTGATTTATTGTAGAGATGAGGTCTCGCTGCCCAGGCGGGTCTCGAACCCGCGGGCTCAGGCAATCCACTCACCTCAGCCTCCCAAAGGCGTGGGATTACAGGCTGAGTCAGCGAGCCCGGCTCACTTAAGCTCTTAACAGCATAACTTCAGAGGCAAACTAATATTACTAAGGTTGGAAGTTGTCATTCCTAAAATTTTAATCTTGTATACAATATGAAAAGGTTTATAAAAAGGTTTATAATCATACTCACAAAAACTATATAGGTGACATGTGACAGAAAACTCACAAAAACTATATAGGTAACATGTGACAGACAACTAGAAGACATGTTTAAATCTAAAATTAATTTGTATCAATAGCCAAGGATGCCACTGTTTTAAAGTGTACAATAAAACTTAAAACTGTAATGTGCAGTTATTGAAATTGCAACAGTCATATCAATTATAATATTAAGAGTGAAATGTAGGAATGTCAATGTTTAGATAATCAAAATCAAGTGTCTAAGATCTATTTTTAATTGAAAACATGTATCAAAACACTTAAATTATTTGAAAGAACTATATCCACCCAGAATCTTTCATTGCTGTCAAGGCTAAAGAGCACAGTAATTAATCTTAGCCTGCAAGATTGTAATCTATATAATGCCACATGGAAAGATTTTTCCCAACTACTGTAAGTCAAAGAATCTAAAGCAATTAGATGATACCAGTTCCATTTTCCAGTTTGTATCCTTGTCAAATGCAGTAGCTGAAATTGGAAAATTCAGTCACTTTAAACTGCATTCCAATTTAAAGAAAAACTTATCAATTTTGTATCATGCATTAATGCAATGTTTTCTTAGTAAATAAATATTTTAAAAGATTTGTAAAAACTACAAAATCTAGATGCTAATGTCAGTGACAGTTTAGGAGCTGATTTGTAGCCACTTTGGGTTTAAATACAAAGTTTTTTCCTTGTCTTTTGGAAAATACTGCAGAATTCATTTTAGAAAAAACAAAAAGTTATTATATCTAAAATTCCTCCATCTGTTCCAACTATTGGTAAAAATGAAACTAAATTTTTGTGTGTGCATGAGCTTAGGTTCTTCATTTTCAGAGAAATACAAGTATGCAGCGTGCAATATTTGCAGTGGAAAACACAAAGCATGCAGCATGAATGTTGTGAACTTGTATTTCTATAAAGCAGATATCTCCCACCTACCCTTTTTGAATCTAAGTATCATGTACGTGAGAATGCGGAATATAAATATCTCAGGAATCCCTGTCCATGACAGGTGGGAAGGACAGGCGCAAAGCAGTCATGAACTCAAAAGCAAGTTATATGGTGCTCAATGATCTAATATGCAAGATATAACCTAGCAATACTCTTTGAAGTAAAAATTTTATCTTGCAAATCTGATCAAAGCCACATGATTATAAAGACCAGCTGATATAATAGTTATACATCAGTGTCTGTTCTGGGACAGGTATGCCAAACTGTGATATCATACCCTACATAAATTTAAATATTCTACACATTTTCCAGGGACACCTAACACACAACTGTTGCATTTTACCTGCAACTCCCTGAATATACTTATTCAACAATAGGGTTCACTAGCATAAAACTGTAACACTGAAAATATTAACTCTGTCAAAAGACAGCAGTTAAGCATCTTGTAATTGAAAAAATAATATTACTTTTTAAACTGTACTTCAGCTTGGTCTCAAAATTATAAAGATTCTACTACTTTTAAGACAAGTGAGATAATTTTTTAAAACTATAAACTTATTTACAGTGGTATCACTGATACTCTGATGATAATGGGGTATAAAATTTTTCACATCAAAATGTTACATTCTGGTTAGCAAGAGGTCACCTAAGCACATTAATATAATGCAAGGTGAAGTGGTGAAGTGGTGGATAAAAACTATGGGCCCTTTGAGAGCACTGACAATATTTTTCTCATTTTAGGCCCTCTCAACACCTACCATAGTACCTTGCAGGTAATAAAATTCAAATTTTAATTAAATTGACTTATGGAAAGTAAAAAATTTGATATGCGTTTTGAGTTATATAAAAGTTAAACTGGTAAATAAGTGTAGGTTGAAGAAAAAAGGGATTTACTATGCAAAGTACTTAGAACCTATATTACTATGATAGCATTATTTGACACAGGGAAAATACTAAAGGTTTAGAGGTAACTATTATCTCTACAAAGAGTGTGCTAATAATTTCCTTTCCTTAAGCTATACATAAGCCAAATACCTACTTATATATTACTTCATAAATTTATCAAGAAAAAATCCTCAATATTACCCCACTAAAATATAAATACATTAAAAAAGATATTCTTTTAACTTTATATCCTTTTATATTTTATAAATATTTATATATATAATTTAAATATATTTATATTCTTTTTATATTTTAATACATTTTTAAATGGTATTCTTTTTAATTTATATTTATATTCTTTGAAATTTATAAATTCCTGCAAACAAAATATGCTAACTATCCCATCCTGCCTTTTTTGGTGCTAAGCCTCTATTTTTATTTGTTAGGAATGTAGAGACTATGTTTAACTGCTACATATTAAAAATGCAGAAACTCCAACATAAAAATGTTTTAATAACAGCTTCCCTCATTAAGAATAGTTAAAATGTATTTCTACTTCATAATTTTATTTCTTCCTTAAGTCTTTTACCAATCCTTCTTAAATCTGGAAGTTTTTCTTAAAATTGTCTCATTTAACAAATATGTGAATATATTTTTATTACTTTTTCTTTTATGGAAGAATTATCTTTAAATCTAGTCTAACTTATATTGAAGAATTTTATTTTATTTTTGAGTTGGAGTCTCACTTTGTCCCCAGACTGGAATGCAGTGGCTGTTCCTGGCCACCGCACCCTCGACCTGCTGGGCTCTGACGATCCTTTCACCTCAGCCTTCCAAGTAGCTGGAACTACAGGTGTGTGCTACCACACCTGGCTAATTTTTTTGATTTATTGTAGAGATGAGGTGTTACTAAGTTGCCTGGGCGGATCTTGAACCCGCGGGCTCAGGTAATCCACTCACCTCGGCCTCCCAAAGTGCTGTGATTACAGACTGAGCCACTGAGCCCCGCCAAGAATTTTATTTTTTCTACAGCATTTTCTGTGATCATAGAGAGCACAATGAAGCAAAGAGAAAATTAATAGACTATTCTACAATTTACTAATGGAAATTTATAATTTCAGAATAGATTAATTTTTTTTTTTGATTGGAGTCTCACTCCGTCACCCAGGCCAGAGTGCAGTGGCACGTTCACAGCTACCTCAGCCTCGACCTGTCAAGCTCAGGTGATCTTTCTGCCTCAGACTTCCAAGTTGCTGGAACTATAGGCGTGCAATAGCATGCCTGGCTTATTTTTGGATTTATTGTAGAAGCACGATTTCATCAAGTTGCCCAAGCTGGTCTTGACCCCCTGAGCTCAGGCAATCGTTTCACCTTGGCCTCCCAAAGTGCTGGGATTACAGGCTTGAGTCACTGTGCCTGGCCTTAATTTTAAAATTCAAAAGTAAAGGGCAGTGTCGTATCTATAGTGTCCTATATTTAAATCTAATCCCACTATTAGCATTAGTCAACTACCAGACCAATAATAATGGTAAACTTGAATTGTATATATGGCCTCTTTTTTGTGTGTGTGTTTTGTAGAGACGGGGCCTCACTATGTTGCCCAGGCTGGTCTCAAACTCCTGAACTCAAGTGATCTTCCTGCCTCAGTCTGCTAAAGTGCTAGGATTATAGGCGTGAAACACTGTGCCTGGCCAATATGGCCTCTTTTAAGAATTGATGGAATCAACAAGGTTCATTACTATAACAAAGTAGTTGGGATAAAAAGATTGGCGGATAATATCTGCACATAATACATGGTTAGTCCTGAATTTGCAAGTATTATTAATTTGATGGGAAAGATGCAAATGATTTTTAAACGGTACCATGTATAGAAACCCATGTAGATTTTATATACTCCTTGCTTAAACCGTGTTTTAAAATTTAAAACTATCAGTTCTAAATTTGTCAACCAGAAATTATTTTAACTATCATAATATATTAGTGTTTAAACTACCATAAAAAATGATACTTTATATGAAACCAACCAAACTTTTTATAGAAAATTTTAAAATTAGAAGTATTCTTTAAAACCTTCAAAAGAAAAAAATACCTTTCATTGATTTAAAATATATGACAAAAATGACATTTAACTCCAAGCCTCCGAGATTAAAATCTGATCCCTTGCATTTAAATATGCACATATATTTTATAATTTTCAACATATGTGCAAAATTAATTGAGTTTTTCAAAAAAGCCAGTAAAACAAAAGCCATAAAATTTTGCAAGTGTGCTACGTGAACCAATAGTGGAATCAAGAAGGAGTAAACTATTGACTGTTCAGAAAATTATCATAAAAAACAACACAGGATTTTGGAAACAATTTCTGATCTAAAACAAATATTGTACAACCTTAGTTATTCTTCAGTATTATGTTTTTCTTACTGGCAACAATGACCAACTCTAAACATCTGGTCTGATAAAAGTCACCAGAAACAAGGACATATTTTCAGATCAAAGAAGAAAAATATTTAAGAAAAAAAAAACTGTGAGGTCAACATTCGTGTTGCCAAGAGACTGAAATATCTAGAACACACAAAGTGGCTGCAAACCTGCTTTGTCAATACCTTACATGCCAACCTCATTTCTACTTTTCTTCTTCTTCTTATAATAATAATATTAATGTAAAGTTTAAAACTTTACAAAAAGGTTTAGGTTCAATCAGTATCAATCCACTATTTAGAAACAAAAAAACCCCAAAAAAACAAAAAAAAAAAAAAAAAAAAAAAAAAAAGAAGGGAAGAAAGAAAGAAAGAAAGACTTATGAAAAAGTCTGAAAACGAGACCGACCTATACCCTGGGTGAGATTGGATGGGTTAAGTGTCTCTGGCACTATTTGTCTTCACTATTGACAGACACTGTCACACAACCCACCACACGATGCCTGTCTCTGAATGGCGAAGCTAGAATGCAAGTTAAGTGTATTAATAGAAAAAACAACTAGCATCCCAGCATATAAAATAAGCAATCCAGATTACAAAAAAACAAAAACTGTAGGATTGATCATTTAATTTACATGTTTAAAACAGTTTCAATTTCCCATCTGTACTTTTCCCACCCAACATATGTTTACATGCTAAAATAAGCAATGTTTTAAAATAAACTTTAAAAAAAAATTATTAACCTCCAAATAAATTCATGTGGGAAAATTTCTTATACAAAATTTTTGTTAACTCATATTCACCAATTTGTTCTCCTGTTTACAAATGCAATCTAATCCATAAGTCAGAATGTTTTTTCAGGTGCTTTTTAAGCTGTTCCCTTACCCAAACTCAAAGAGTGGAAGAAGGTATATTCTAAATACACTCAAGTTGTAAGAAATACCTATAGATTAGCAGCAAAACAATCTTTTCATTTTTCTGGCCATTCTGATTCCCATGGACTACCTTATCCAATTGGTAAAGATACCAATTTATACTTTTAAATTAGATATGCTACTTTGTATAAAATATCTGATCCCAGAGGCTCTATTTTAAAAAAATAATTAGCACTACCACTGAAGCTGAAAGGTTTGTTACTGATTTATTGGAGACTATCTTCTTTCCTAGTTCATCGAATTGCCATTCAGGGTTCTAACACTATAAAAGAATTACTTTCCAGTTTTAAATCTGAATTCTCCCAAAATAATTATTTCTACCTTGTAAGAGTGCCATTAGTATACTCATATAATATTTACTAATGAATGCTTCCTGAAAAATAAAATACTTGTCCTGAAACTTAGAGAAATGTTTTAAATGTATTATTTGTTCTATTCAACCCAAAGTATCTATGTACAGCACAAAACATGTGCTAGGTGTATATGAAAAATGTTTTTTAAAATCCTTTCTATTGGAAGAGAAAGATGTTTTCCATCATCTAGTGATTGAAGCACTACTGGATAGCATCACTGGTCAATACTGAGCAAAGAAACTAAAGTCCAGATATAATCCTCTATTTCAAATAATAATTTCCATTTTATTTTTTTCCAGAAGATGTTTTTCTTCAGTCCTTAAGGACTCAGCTCCTTATATGAACTTTGGTGGAGGTGGTGGCAAGCACCCATAGGTCTAAATCAGGGTGGGGTGTTTGGTCCTTGTGGGCTTCAGGAAACCAACACCTGACTACCTTGCTGTGAATGGTACAACTCACACAGTAATATAGCTTCACATACAACTTGGGAAGCACACAGGTATCAAAGTCACTCTCTTTAGAAATGTCCCTGACAACTGTGTTTCGAATGATGAACTTCTTAGCAGTCTTATCCTTGGGCATGCATCGGGTGCAGTTTGTGCAATGAAAAGGCTGTACGTGACCGTGGCCTTTTCTGGCATGACCATTGTTCCTTCTTTTCTTTGTCATCTTGGAAGTGAGGACCTGAAAGCTATTTCAAATAATTTAAACACAAAAGGAAATAATTATACTAGTTGATAACTACATTTAGTATACTGCCAAAAATCCCAAAAAGTATGAGCTAAAAAAGAGAGACAGTTTTTGTACTACTTGACAGATAATATCACTTTAGGATAAAAATGGAGATTATCTTTAAAGTTAAATAAAAATTTAAGAGAAAAACAGTTCTTAGGGACGTTATTTAAAAGGCACTGCAATGTGCTATCATATAATACATTTTAATATAGTTTAGATTAAATAATAAAGGTATTCTGCTATTCTAGTCTAATAGCTTTACATTTCTTTTTTTTAAAAAACAGGTGACCAAAACAATAAATAAAATAGTCTGTAGTATCATTAAAATCTTCTGATTTTATCAATTGAGCTTTTTACCTGGGTCTAGATTACAGCGTACTGTAGACCCAGTTGTAGACAAAATAAATTGTCTAGACAAAAAAACCGAAGTTATACGTTGCTCTACCAGATGTTTTGATAACTGACCATGCAATTTTATAATTCCATTTTTAAAAGTGGGAAGAGAATTCTATAAAGAACTCTTAAACAGTCAACTTTATAGAATTATCCGTCCTTCGGGAACTATTTCCTGTGATTCATCATCCTTTATCAATGTTCCTTTCATACACAAGGATTCCTATTGGGAAAGTGTCAATATGAAAGAGTAAGAGAGTCAGAAAGTAACTCTCATGAGTCATAGAGGTCTACATCTTGGTTGATATGTAAAACCTCAAAACAAGACCCAAAAGAGACTGGGTAAGAACGGAAAGAAAAACAAATAAAAATAAACTTCAAAAAATGATTTTTATAAAGAGAAGATCAATTTTTTAAATTTTTCTTCTGAGTTGGAGTCTCATTCTGTTGCCCAGGCTGGAGTGCAGTGGCACTCTCATGGCTACCACAGCCTTGACCTGCTGGGGTCAGGCAGTCCTTCCATCTCAGCCTTCCAAATATAGCTGGAACTACAGGTGCATGCCACCACACCCGGCTAATTTTTTTATTTATTGTAGAGAAGAGGTCTTGCCAAATTTCCCAGGTTGGTCTCCAACCCCTGGGCTCAGGAAATTAATTCTCTTGCCTCCACCTCCCAAAGTGCTGGGAACATAGGCATGAGCCACTTTGCACAACTGAGAAGTTCTATTTTTAAAACTAAAAAACTAAGTTAGAAAACATAAAGAAGGAAGTTAGTGTTTACTGAAGGATCACTAATTGTCAGGTAAGGTTAGATATTTTACATATTTATCTTCATAAGAACCTTAAGAGGAAGTTGTTATTATTGTCTAATTATAAGGAGTAATATTACTAGAATTTTTTTGTCTCAACCAAGGAAGAAAAATTTATTTAATTTTCAAGAATCTGTCTATATGGCAGAAATAACTAGAGTAATCAGATTCAAATTACATCTTTGTGATTCCAAAGCCCATGGTAATCTCAAATGTTGAGAAAAAATAAGCAGCAATAAATAAAACCATATACACATAGAAATATATGTGTGTGTCTGATTGAGAGACTGGCTGTATAGGCCTGGCACTTTGAGATGCTTTCTCATTTATTTTATGATTTAATTTAATTGGTAATAGTTCTCTGTAAGTATATAGAAGAATACATTTAACTCAGTGAGCTAAACAAATATTGCCAATACACATATACCTGCACGGACAGATGAAAATGAATATAGCCTTACTCAAGCCAAAAAATAAATTCAAGTACCTAATATATTTCACACCTTTGTTACTTTGTAAGAGAACAGTTTATCGGACATTTTAATTTAAATTATTTTATTCATTTGCCAACTGATATTTTTTAAATTGTGAAATATTTAAAACTAACATTCATTTATTCTCTACTCATATTTAGCAAATATTAACATTTTACTATGTTTACTATGATTTTTTCAAATTAAATTGTTCTTCTCTTTTTCTCCCACCAACAGTATAGAAGTGTTTCCTATATTTATTTATTTATATATTTTTTTGAGTTGGAGTCTCACTCTGTCACCCAGACTGGAGTGCAGTGGCCACTCCTAGCCACTGCAGCCTCGACCTGCTGGGCTCCAGAGATCCTTCCACCTCAGCCTTCCAAGTAGCTGGAATTACAGGCATGTGCTATCATGCCCGGCTGATTTTTTTATTTATTGTAGAGATGAGTCTCGCCAAGTTGCCCAGGGGGGTCTTGAACCTGCGGGCTCAGGCAATCCACTCACCTCAGCCTCCCAAAGCACGGGACTACAGGCTGAGCCACCGATCCCGGCTTCCTTTAAATTTTTTTTAACTGACAGATAATAAGTGTACATATTCGTGGGTACATAATGATGTCTTGATACATATATAGTGATCAAATCAGGGTAATCAGCACATCCATCCTCTTAAACACTTGTTATTTCTTTATGTTGGGAATGTTCAATATCCTTCCAGTTATTTGAAACAATATATTATTGTTAACTATAGTCATCCTATAGTAGTACAGAATACTAGAACTCATTCCTTCTAAACAGGCAAAGCTCTGTAATTTTGTATCCTTTATCTCTCCCTATGCCTCCTTTCTCCTAGAATCCTGTAGTATCCTCTGTCCTACTTTTTACTTCCAGATCAACTTTAGCCAGGTACAGTGGCTTATACCTGTAATCCCAGCACTTAGGCGTAAGCGAGAGGATTGCCTGAGCTCAGGGGTTCCAGACTAGCCTAGGCAACTTGGAGAGAGCTTATCCCTGCAATAAATCAAAAAATTAGACAGGAGGGGTGGTGCATGCCTGTAGTTCTAGTTACTTGTAAGGTTGAGGCAGAAAGATCGCCTGGGCCCAGCAAGTAGAGGCTGCAGTAGCTGTGAGTGTGCCACTGCATGCCAGTGTAGGCTACAGAGTGAGACTCTTGTTATACAACAGTTATGCATATATTTTCAATAATACTGGTGATATAAAAAAGTAAGCCCTCATCTGTGCTTTAATTTCTTAGGCAAAATTGTACAAAATTCCCTAAAGTACAATTGCAAGAACAACTGCTAAAGCACTCAGACCCCAATAGGAAAGAAGAGAGGTACTTTATGGAAGGATAGAGACATTATGATATGCAAATTGTTGAACACAATTCCTATCACATAGTAGGAACCCAAAAATGATAACATTTTTTCTTTACCTCATTTTTTGGGTACAGTTTTTTTGTTGTGAATGATTGAGAAATGTCTATTATTTTAATTTAGGTGATTAAAAGATGTGAAACAAATTAAAACACAGCAGTCCTTTGATTATAGGACATTAATTCAGTTCTCTAGTGTCCTCTCCTATAATGTAAATTTTAGGAGGACTTTAAAGCCCTAAAAACCTACAATGATCTAACAAGTAGAGATACTCAATAGAGATTTCTCTTGTACATGCTTTATGGACTGTGTATTATTTGTGTGGAGCATTAGTGTACTAAGACTATATTATTTCTAAACAGAGTGCTAATATATAACTATTGAAAGTAAAATATTAATTTTTATAAAAATAAACAAAAAATAATTAATAACTAGTGATTAAGAGTCTCTGGCTGAATTATAAAACCTAGTTTGATCAATTTATCGTTTAGCTCAAGAATCAGAATTAAAATTTTTAAAGAAGCTTGAAACAGGCTCCTTAGCAAAACAGTGTAGTTTGATATAAACAAATAAATATAATATACTCCCAAATGAAAACAAATTGAGTCTAGGATAGAAAAGAAAATAATTTGATTTCTTAAAAGGTACACTATAACCTACTTAAAATATATATATATATATATATATATATATATATATA
>NW_007256835.1:495082-534007 GCF_000164805.1 Carlito syrichta
TCTTTCACCCAGACTGGAGTGCAGTGGCCGCTCCCGGCCACCGCAGCCTCGACCTGCTGGGCTCTGGCGATCCTTCCACCTCAGTCCTTCCAAGTAGCTGGAACTACAGGCACGCGCTACCATGCCTCCCAAAGTGCTAGCATTACGGACGTGAGCCACTGTGCCTGGCTACAGCTTATTGTTTACTTCTGTGAAAGACTTCCTACTTTAAACAAAGTAAGTAAATCTAAGGATAAAAACTATGACCATAAGTAAATTAAAAATAATACTTGATTGTACAGCATATGAATTACATCTCAGTAAAGCTATTTTTTTTTTAAGCCCAAAATCTGTTCAGAAAGGTTATATTTCTAAAGCTTTTATTCATTGATATATTAAACCTCAAACTGTTAACTACCTTCCTACTGGGACAAAAACAGAATTCTTTTTTTTTTTTGAGTTGTTGTCTCACTGGGTCGCCCAGACTGGAGTGCAGTGGCCGCTCCCGGCCACCGCAGCCTCACCTGCTGGGCTCCGGCGATCCTTCTGCCTCAGCCTTCCGAGTAGCCGGAATTACAGGCATGCGCTACCACGCCCAGCTGATTTTTTTATTTACTGTAGAGATGAGGTCTCGCTGCCCAGGCGGGTCTCGAACCCGCGGGCTCAGGCAATCCACTTACCTCAGCCTCCCAAAGGCGTGGGATTACAGGCTGAGCCACCGAGCCTGGCTAAAACAGAATTCTTAAAAATGAGGAGGAGAACAAATTTCAGATCGGTGACTCTCAACTACACTTCCTAGATACTAACACCATGGAGAGGGGAGAAATTGTGTAAGCCCCACTTCCTGCATCTGACTTTGTGATTCACAGGATAAAATGATGTTGTTGACAGGAGTGCATAAAGGTGTGAATCGTGGTAGAAGCAGAAAAAAGGTTGACAGACTCTACTTTACCCAATATTCTGGATTGTGGATTAGCAGCATCATATATATTATTCCCTCAGTAATATGTGAAGAGAAACAAAAATCTAGATTGGTGAATCTGAGAAATACATTTTAAATAATTAAATAACAAGAAATTTCCATAAATACCCATATGCTCAGTAACTAAATCTCATGATTTAAATTGATTTAAAACTTGTGAAACACAAACCTTTATGGCAGAACTAGAAGTCTGTTCCCACCAGGCCCTCATACCTGACAGCAGCCAATCCGGCTCCTTCGAAATTCTAAAGAATTAACTACGTCAAGAGTCATCATTTTTATGCATTTCATCGTTTTTTTTTTAATGCTATAGATTTTTTAGAAAACTCACACAAGCATTAATTAATGTGCCTTTCCCTGGACATCTAGTCTTCTGGCTAGAAAAACACTGAGTAACTTGATAATATACACCAAATTTCTCTTTGACAGTTTTATCATCAAAGATATTAATATGCTAAGTGAAAATGTGACTCTAATGATTTACACGGATTTCCCTACAATAATTATTCTGTAATTTAAGCTCTCTTATCTATAATGGTAAGGTACAAAGATATAAAGAACTCTTTTACCAGTAAGACATTAGAATCTTAGAATAAACTATGTTGGTTACTAAAAGTAAGTTTATGTGGAAAATAAAGCATACAAATGACGGTTTTTGGTCGTAGAAACTTTCTGCGTTTGACTATAAAAACACTGTCAAGGCTACCTCCTTATTCTCTTTACCATCTTTATAATGTCAATAATTTCAAGATAATAAGAATTAATTACTTCATAATACTTTGATTAAGTTTCTTATTTTCATGATTGCTCATCTCTAGCTTTCAATCTAATTTATCTGGAGAGATAAACGTTTCATTTGTGATCCAAATTTAATAACTTTTAATTTTTATATATAAAAATTTCTGAAATTGAGTTTGTATTATTAAAAGGAAAAGCTATTCTTTTTCCAAACTTAGCCAATATTTTTTCAGTTTTTAAAAGGGAACTAGATCTACTGTCAACAAATGTCAAAAAGCACAGAAGAAACAGACTTTTAGTTCTACACAAATTCAACATGTCTTTAAAAACAAATTTCAAAAAGATACAAAAGAAATCAGTTAGTCAATGTATACCTGTGGATTTAAAGTGAAATATTTCATGAAAATATTTTATCTTTGTCATATTTTATTATCTGATACAATTTTTAAAATAGATTTAAAGCTTAAAATTCCAGAAAAAATAATCAGAGCCATTTTAGAACCCAGTAAATATAAAGTGAATCAGGTCATCCTGTCAATTTGAGTACTAAAAAATTCACCAATTCACAATTAAATCCACAGAAACTGTTAGAAAATGTCTGGCAACACATGAACAGTGAGCAGGGCTGATAAGCTTCTTTAGCATATTTAAAGTTTTTCTGCCTTCAGCCAAGAAGGCTTTATAATGCACTATACAGCTTGGGAAAGATTGGTACTCAAGGCTCATGGTACATAGATTAACGCAAATGAGAAAAATATCTGAAGTTATACGCTAGTACCAATATCCTCATTTAAATCACAACCTTAGCTTCACTGTTCTTTTTGAAACTAAAAAATTTACTGAAAACAATGCTCTGATTAACTTTAAATACAATTGTTAAAAGTGAGGGGTATCATATCAAGTAATAAACCTCTAACTAGAAGGGCAGATAAAACTTACATATATGTTTTTTTCCTTTTTTAAAAGCAAACCATACTTAGGAGTCTATAAACCCAACTAAAAAAAGAATTACAGTTGGGCAAACTAATATTATAGAAAGCATTCAAACTAATATATCACTAATCAAGACTTTTTTCTACTAGGTTGTCTGTCAATCTTTTATTCTAATTCAAAATAAAAGCTTGAATCAATTTTATATCATTATAAAGTGTATGATTTGAGAGCTGAGTAAAAATAAATCTGGTAAAATTCAAACATTACTTTCTATATTTTTTCAGATACAAGAAAACGTCTTTATATAAATAGTACATTCAGATCTTCCATTACTTTCAATGAATTTAAAACAAGTATAAAATCACATATATTCTTAAATGTAGGAAAAGGTTTTAGTAGCATGTTACAGACATAAGAGACTTGAGTGCTTCAGTCCTTTTTCAAATCATAGAAGATAAAATATTTTTCCCTCTGAGCAAGTCTTTTAAAAATAATTGTTAAATAGAAATACAAATATAATTTTCTAACCACAGCTTGCTATTTAACCTTTTTATGTGTAGTCAACAAGATAATTTTAAACTGGTTCCTGTATCTGAAGGTCCAATTTAGAAGACAGCACTTTATACATGTGCCAATGTTAAATTCTAAGAAATAACAATTACATCAAGAAAATTATATTGAAAAATTTTAATAGTAAAAGTATAAATTTTAAAACTTAAAAAAAAAAAAACCCTCAAACCACACTCTTTTTAATATGAACGTTGCCAGCACTGTTCATGTTGGCCAGATTTCATGTTGGCCCTAGTTTTCTTTAATAAAATAAAATGAAATGCATACCAGCAGCAACTACAGCTGGAGGAGGCGAGCCTGCCTCACCACCACTTGTCTGACTCATTGATGCTACAGATGTTTCTCTAGATGGAGGTAACTGTAACTCCTTTGGGAGAAGATCATAGACAGATTCTGTGGGAGGAAAACGAGGAAAAAAACGTTTTTTTAGAGTTAGTCAACAAGTCAATTATATGTGCAAAAAATGCATGTCTTTTTTCTCACAAGAACTATACTATTCACAAAAATGAATCGCATTTAATTAACATTATAAATAATTATTAGCAGACATTTTTTCTTTTGTTGTATAATTTCATTGAACCAAAGAATAAATTTTCAATTAGTTCTAAACATGTCTTCTTCTTGGCTTTATTTCTTATATTCAAGATAGTCTCAAGAAAAAGTTATTAAAATTTAAAACTGAATAAAACTAGATAGGTAAGCCGGGCTCAGTGGCTCAGCCTGTAATCCCACACCTTTGGGAGGCTGAGGTGAGTGGATTGCCTGAGCCTGCGGGTTTGAGACCCGCCTGGGCAGCGAGACCTCCTCTCTACAATAAACAAAAAATCAGCCGGGCATGGTAGCGCATGCCTGTAATTCTGGCTACTTGGAAGGCTGAGGCGGAAGGATCGCCGGAGCCCAGCAGGTCGAGGCTGCGGTGGCCAGGAGCGGCCACTGCACTCCAGTCTGGGCAACAGAGTGAGACTCCAACTCAAAGAAAAAAAAAAAACTAGATAGGTAGAAGAAATGCTAAATAACTCAAGATGGTCCAATATCTTCCTCTGAATAGTATGAGTGTAACTTACTATCCTTTATATATGAGACAGCATATACTAGTATATATTAGCTTTACTTTTATTTTTAGTTGGAGTCTCACTCTGTTGCCCAGGCTGGAGTCCAGAACACTGCAGCCTCTGCTTCCTGGTCTCAGACATACCTTCTGACTCAAGCTCCCAAATAGATGAGACTACAGGCGCACACCACCACACTCAGCTAATTTTTTTTTAAATAGAGACAAGGTCTCGCTATGTTGCCTAGGCTGTTCTTGAACTCCTGAGCTCAAGCAATCCTCTCACCTTGGCATCCCAATTACAGGCATGAGCCACTGTGCCTGGCCATATACCAGTTTTAAATTGGCTTCTCCACTTAGTCCATTAATATAGTCTTCTTCTTTTCTCCAACATCCTTTAACAAATATTTTAATTAAACATGATCATAATTCATTTTTCCCTCCTAAAGAGGGAAGCTAAAGCTAAACAAGGAATGCCATGGCTTAAGGAAATATTTCTTATTCTTTGAGGCATCTTCAACCCTGAAAAGGCACAGGTATAGGATACTCTTAAATCAGAAAGCATAAATACAATAGCTATATTAGGTTATGATTACTTTTGTATCCCAAATTTCAGAATTACATATCTTTATAAAGCATTTTATAATAACTTTAATGCCCATAAATTAGATTTATATCTTCTACTTAAAAATCTTTTATAGTTATTATTACATGATTTTTTTTAAACAGGAATAATTCCAGTTGGGCTTGGTGGCTCAGCCTGTAATCCCGCGCTTTGGGAGGGTGAGGTGAGTGAATTGCCTGAGCCTGCGGGTTCGAGAGCCATCCAGGCAACTTGGCGAGACCTCATCTCTACAATAAATCAAAAATTAGCTGGGCGTGATAGCGCGCACCTATAGTTCCAGCCACTTGGAAGGCTGAGGTGGAAGGATCACTGGAGCCCAGCAGGGCGAGGCTGGGTGGCCGGGAGCGTGCCACTGCACTCCAGTCTGGGCGACAGAGTGAGACTCCAACTAAAAACAAACAAACAAACAAACAAAAAAACCAGGAATAATTCCCACAATATATTCTAAAGGTAGTAAAATGCTGGAAGGAACTTCAAAAGACCAATTAGAAGCAAATGGCTATTTTCAAAGAATTGAGG
Source organism: Carlito syrichta (assembly GCF_000164805.1). NCBI lineage: Eukaryota > Metazoa > Chordata > Mammalia > Primates > Tarsiidae > Carlito > Carlito syrichta. The sequence continues at coordinate 500,477 of NW_007256835.1, forward strand.
CACAAAGTTTAAGGGACTTACTTGCCTGTGAGTATTCCAACAAACCCAACATTCCAACAATTAAAGGAGATTATTAATTATCTGCATGAGTGATTTGAAAAACAAAGGTAGCACTCTAATACATTTTATACTTGGTAATAAACAATACTTTTAGTTAACTGCTTACTAAGTTCATACTTTGATCTTCCTAGTTAATCACTAGACTATGTATCCTTACTTTGATGTGGATAGGGAAAAGGAAGAAGGTCATGAAAGAAAGCTAAAATTAGAAGCTGTACTGTTAAATGATCTTCATTCATAGTAAAGAATAAACTTAAAAGTTTCTTTTGAAAAATGCAGTTACCTAATACTTGAAATGTTCATCTTCAAAGCATTGGCAAATTCGGCGTTCGTCTGAATATAATATGCCCTGACTGAAAATTTTCAGCTTGTTGAAATGTTGCTAAAAGCCTTAAATAAATTACTTCTATCTTTCAAACAATATAGGGGGAGTGAAGTAAGGAAAAATCTAATTAAAACAGAAATGCCATTATCACCAAATATTCATTGTAATACAATTAGCTTTCTCAATCCATGTTGGAAACAAGAGTTCCTTACATATAAAAGAAAAACACACTAAAGTCCATTTTTAAAAAAATCTAAACAAAAAAGGAAATTTGAAAATGAAGGACAGCCAGGCTCGGTGGCTCAGCCTGTAATCCCGCGCCTTTGGGAGGCTGAGGTGAGTGGATTGCCTGAACCTGCGGATTCGAGACCCGCCTGGGCAACCTGGCAAGACCTCATCTCTATAATAAATAAAAAATTAGCCGGGTGTGGTAGCGTGCACCTGTAGTTCCAGCTACTTGGAAGGCTGAGGCAGAAGGATCGCCGGAGCCCAGCAGGTCGAGGCTGCGTGGCCGGGAGTGGCCACTGCACTCCAGTCTGGGTGACAGAGTGAGACTCCAACTCAAAAAAAACAAAGAACAAAAAACAAACAAAAAAAAGAAAATGAAGGACAGCTTGGATAAAAAGAGGAAAAGATCTACCCCAATGCATTTATGATTTGTGTCATGGAAAAAAAATGTATCCTAGCAAACAGTCTAATCACTAACAGCATTTCATCAATCTTCTATTATTAAAATAAATCAATCAAAATCAAATAAATCAAACAAGGCCTTGTGGATTGAAACACTCTACTTTTCCCAAAGAAAGGTATAAAAAAGTTGAGTCTCTATTAGAGATATAAAAGCAATGTTACCAAAAAGTGCATTGAAAAACGAAGGGCCAGCTTCTGTGGCTCAGCCTGTAGTAATTCCAGCACTTTGGGAGGCCAAGACGAGTGGATTGCTTGAGCCGGCGGGTTCGAGACCAGCCTGGGCAACTTGGCAAGACCTCGTATCTACAATAAATCAAAAATTAGCCGGGCGTGGTAGCACGCACCTGTAATTCCCGCTATTTGGAAGGCTGAGGCAGAAGGATCGCCAGAGCCAGTGGGTAGATGCTGGGGTGGCAGTGAGTGTGCTACTGCACTTCAGCCTAGGCGATGGAGTGAGACTCCAACTCAAAACAAACAAACAAACAAAAGAAAAACGAACAGAACTTGTTATATTCCAGTGCTCTCCAAAGTCTTCTCTCCCAGACAAAAAAGTAAAATGTAAGGTCAAGTGGAAGGTATAGGAAGCATGGATTCCTTCATCAAAGTTGTTTTCTTTCTTCTTCTTCTTCTTTTTTTTTTTTAAGTTGTTTTCTGACTCATATGTTTGGAAATCAAAGAAGTTAGTCCTGCCAAAAGTTTTATCATATCTATCCAAGTGAAAGAGCAGTTAATACAGTCGTTACCAGCACAGGCTTTTATTTCAGACAGAACTGGGTTGGCTTGCTACTTTAAATATCCTATTTAAGACTTAAATCCTCATTTCAACCCCTCTTTTACCCCAATAACTCAAAGATACTCCCTCCAAGTGGACAATGATCATGGACACTGGCCTTTCTCTTAAATCAGCTTTCCCTCAGATACCTAAAGATTAAAAATGTATAAATTATGCTATTAATGCTATTGCCATTCAGTCCTAAATTCAATCTAAATTAAATGCTTTTAAAGTTTCCACCAGCCAATGAAAGAACTCCTGAACAAGAACACAGAACCCACCTACTTCATGTTACACCACACTATTTTTCTTATGTTATCTTTTAAATTAGTTCAGATACATAAAGGAGAAATGAAATTCTAGGTTTACAAACACAGAATATGAAGAAAGAGAATGGAAAATCCATAATGGAAAGGCAGATTATGAAGAAAGAAACTTCTCAGAAAATCACTTCTATATGAGAGAGAAAGAGAGAGACAGAGAGCAACAGAGAGACAAACAGACCAAAAATAAGACAAGGTTTCTTTCTGTGGTGACAAAAATGTTCTGAAATTAGAGTATAGTGATGATAACATAATTCTGCATATATACTAACAACTGAATTATACCCTTTAAATGGGTGAACTTTAAGGTACCTAAATTATATATCCAAGCTTTTCGCCGGGTGCAATGGCTCAAACCTGTAATCCCAGCACTTTGGGAGGCATAGGCGAAAGAACGGCCTGAGCTGGGTTCAAAAACCAGTCGGGGCAACTCAGGGAGATCTTGTCTCTACAATAAATCAAAAAATTAGTTGGGTGTAGTGACTCATGTCTATAGTTCCAGCTACTTGGAAGGCTGAGGTGAAAGGATCACCTGAGCCCAGCAGTTCGAGGCTGTGGTAGCCATGAACATGCCATTGCACTCCAGCCTGGGCGACAGAGTGAGACTCCGACTCAAAAACCAATATATATATTTTTTTTTAAAAAGGAAGAGAGAAAGAGAAGCAGATCAAGCACAAATTAGAAGTACACAAGAGCATGCAGGGTATCTAACAATGCTTGAATACACTTCATGGACAAAAATAACTCTTCACATAGCTTCTATTGTGAAACGCAAAATTATGAAGAAGACCAAATTGCAAACTAATTTGTCTTTTAAGGCTCTTCTACGGGAGGAACAGAAAAGTGCTGCAGGCATAGTTATCTTAAATTCAGTAAAATATGTGGTGAAATCTTAAGAAGTTCTTGTGAATAAGATGAAGAAATGAAGAGTTAATAAAATAGATGACTTCTCAGCAAGAGAACCCAAAAATGTACAGATGCAACCTAGAGAGAGGTAGCTATTATATCAACAACTTGAACAAAGATATTGAATTTACACATGACACAGGTTTAAGGGGGATAAATCATATGTCTTAATTCATCATAGACCATGAAAGATAGAATATCTGCTCAAAGAAATAAGGTGAAATTTGATAAATATTAATGTAACACCTGGTTAAAAACTGCTCTTGCGCAATACACTTCCACGCACTCATACTTTCCTTTCTTTTTTTTTAAATCTAGAAGTGATTTTTGTTTTCTTTTCTTTTTTTTTTTTTTGAGTTGGAGTCTCCCTCTGTCACCCAGACTGGAGTGCAGTGGCTGTTCCCGGTCACTGCAACCTCAACCTGTTGGGCTCCAGCAATCCTTCCACCTCAGCCTTCCAAGTAGCTGGAACTACAAGCACGTGCTACCACGCCCAGCTAATTTTTGATTTTACTGTAGCGATGAGGGCTCACCAAGTTGCCCGGGCGGGTCTCGAACCTGCGGGCTCAGGCAATTCACTCACCTGTGCCTCCCAAAGTGCTGGGATTACAGGCTGAGCCACCGAGCTCGGCTGATTTTTGTTTTCTAAGGATTCTTTCCCCAGTCCGCCAAGATTGGGATGATTGTTTTCTCATATATTTTTTTCTAGTAATGGTGCTAATAATTTGTGCAATAGCCAGGCTCGGTGGCTCAGCCTGTAATCCCGCGCCTTTGGGAGGTTGAGGTGAGTGGATTGCCTGAGCCCGCAGGTTCGAGACCCGCCTGGGCAGGCGAGACCTCATCTCTACAATAAATCAAAAAATTAGCCGGGCATGGTAGCGCGCGCCTGTAATTCCAGCTACTCGGAAGGCTGAGGCGGAAGGATCGCCGGAGCCCAGCAGGTCGAGGGTGCGGTGGCCGGGAGTGGACACTGCACTCCAGTCTGGGCGACAGAGTGAGGCTCAACTCAAAAAAAAAAAAAAAAAAATTGTGCAATAATTTGTAAATCAACTCACCTAATGGTTCATTATGATTTTTAGTTAACCCAATTCCCAGTATAAGTAAACTGCTTAAGTATCCATGTAGTAGAATTAAGGCAAGTGTGATATAATAAATAACTCCATTAACATAAATAATGAGAAAAGTAGTTAGGCAAAAAAGGAAGCAGGCTCAGAAGATCAAGAATTTGTCTCATGTTGGTGCAATAGTGCAGAGTTTAGGGCAACTGGAATGAGGAGATGGAGAGACAAAATCAACATTTTCAGATATTAAAAAGAAAGTAATGCTTCTCAATGTTGGGTAGTAAGGTGAACAATGTAAAAATGGGCTGACTGGTTGGTTTGTTTGCTTGGTAATTTTGTAAACTCTAATTGATCAATTTACGCCACTGATTATTTCTGGGACAACTTAATCCTTTATTCTTCAACACTGTTTATGATAGAGTGAAAAAATTTCACTATAGGGCATTAAGCACAGAGTAGACAGAAATCCTATCCTAAGGCACAGGGCACTGATAGAGAAAAAAATTGGTAACTTTATAGTGCAAATTAATTTTTCTTTTCTTCTCAATTGGGCACCCTGTGTCCTAACTGCTGATCACCCAAATCCCATTCTCTACTGCTTCATTCTGTTATTGCTCATTTCAATAAGAGATGAAAAGACCTCAAACCCCGTATTCCCTTACTTTTCTATAGAACAATTAAGGGAAGATAAAACAAAGGAAATAGCTGGGAAAAGACATGTTTGTTTTGCTTTTCTCACTCAGCGAAACAACAACAACATTAACAACACTAACGTTTACTGGACATTTTAGGGGCCAGACACTGTGTAAAGCTCATCGTATATATTTTCTCATTTACCCTCAAAACAATTCTATGAGGTAGGTTTTACTAATAAAGAATGTAAGACTTGTATTATAGTGAAAAAAGGAAGGAAGGAAGGAAGGAAGGAAGGAAGGAAGGAAGGAAGGAAGGAAGGAAGGGAAAGAAAGAAAACTCGTGATAAAACAAAAGAAGGGAATGATAAAGTTTAGGGCAGTGGTTTCCCTTGATGGAAGGTACAGAGACAGGACAAAGGAGGAGCAGAAATAAGTTGGACCATACAGTGGGCTCATGGGTATTCTTTTTACTAAAATATATAACCAAATCAAATAAATAAATACAATAAGATGAGGACTACATATGGATAGTGTACAGCCTCACAAAGTTGCTACAAGGCTTAAAAAAGATAATCTATTAAAAAAAGACTCTCTAATTTCTTATTCCTTTTTGGGATTTTCATTCCCACCTTGTCAGCCTGAGAGCTGGCATTTGATGTTCAACTGTTTTGGGGTCAGAGAGTAAAGACCGAAATTGTCAGAGAGCCCATCTGCTTTATGACTTTTCTCAAGACCTTTCTACTTACTTTCAGGTAAATAAAGTTGTATACATCTAATACTATTGACTTACAGCTATTCAGAGATGAATAATAAAAAAGGGGAAAGTCCTGTATATAAGATGTTTCTGTTCAATTTTCAAGCAATCAGCTAAATGGAAATATATGTAGTAAAAAAGAATATTACTTTGTGCTGGGAATGCTTCAAAAATGTAACAAAATGTAATCTAATATGCAGAACAGATACTAGTTGCTCAAATAATGAATGTTCCCTGATAGCAGAATCAAACATTATAATGCTGAAAAATCCATGTGCAAACATTTTTATCTTGTTTCAAATATTTAGATTTTACCTTTAAAAACAACTCTAAATGCAAAGCTACTCTAGGAATCTGAAAGAGTTAAGAAAACAAAAACAAAAAAACTTTCAAAGGTGGTTTGGGAACAAATTGCCTTAATCTTCCATCTCTCCATTAACAATCTCAATAAACTGATAAATCCTAAGTCTATGGTTTCACGTCAGACTTTCTAAAACAAAGTGCCTGGCATCTCCTATGTGCCAACATAGTTCTTCATTGAAGAGAGACAGTATTCATTTTGTTAAAAACACTTCAGGCTTGACAGTCATCATACTTGGCATCTCCACTGGAAAAATGTACTGGCTGCAGGTCCACTGGATATTTAGTTTCTAAAAGATTAGGAGTCCAAGAATAACTAGTAGGCGACGCTCTGTTTTAACAAATTTTTCTGTTTCTAGGTTTAAGCCAATTTACTGGTCTGTTTTTCACATATTTATTTATTCATATCAATTCCATCAGATTGCCTTGTATTATTGTTTTCCTAAAACAACCTAGTGTTCTAAGGTAATTATAAATAATATACAGCAGTATAAATTATATCAATTTGGGAAATAAAACTAACTAGAGTTCCACAGACTAATACAGTATACCATATTTTGTCCCACTAGAAATTACCTTTCACTTAAAAAGTCACAATTATTTTCTAAACAGTTTCTTAACCTGAAAGATAAAATGAAGTATACTGATCACCTAACTATTGTAAGTATCTACATTTTTAGCAGGGTAGGAAGAAATTACTTAAGTCTGTTCCAGAAGGAACAAAACTCTCAAATCATAGAGGATCCATATACCACTGAGTGAAACATTTATGGCTCATTCATCATTTTCAGAGATCTTACAAGAGTACTTTTCCAAAAGAGCTTTAACAAATATGGAGTCAGACAGAGTCAGGACTTGCAGCCTGAGTAGGATAAGGAGGGCATCTGTGTAGAAGGGCTGTGTATGGTGGCGAAGTCAGAGACTGAACAGGGTAGTGCATTTCCATGGATGGGCAGTCTGGAATGGAGAGTTGGAGTGAGAAGGCCCAGAGCAAAGTATCAGAAGCATATTAGGGTGAAGAGGATATGTATGGGGAATATGGGGATGGGGAGGCTGGCAAGGGATTTCAGAGCTTAAGGAGGATGAGAAGGGCATAAATGAGGAGGAGGTGGGAGGGGAAAGAGCTATTTCAAGTGCAGAGTTCAAGTAATATGAAGAAAGTACCTGTGTAGGACGACAGCCTAGTATGTGGTAACAGAGACTAACCAAGGTGAAGAATATATCTGTGCAGGGGAGATGGCTCATCCTGGGATACTGAGCCCAAGGAATTACACAAAAAGGAAGGGTGGCATACAGGTGACTATCTAGTCTTACCCTGCTTGGAAGGCTGGAACCCAAGCAGAGTAAAAATCTCCATATGGATGGATAGCACAGGCCAGGAAGGAAAAGCCTAAAAAGAAAGAGGAAAGTATTTGTGGGAGGGAACAGGAAGAACCCAGGTTGGGGCGCCAGAGCCAGAGTAGGGTAGGAAGGGTATCTTTGCAGGGGTACCCAATAGAAGGTATCAGAACCTAAGTAGTAAAAAGAATATCCACATAGAAGGACTATCTGAGATTAGGTATTAGAGGTTGCTTTGCAAGTACGAAGAGTGTGCCCACTTCAGAAGAGTGGCAGAGCCCAGCATGGGAAGCTGCAATCCAAGCAGGGTGAGGAGTACATTCATGTGAAGACTTGCAGCCTAAGTAGGATAAGGAGGGCGTCTGTGTAGAAGGGCTGTGTAGGGTGGCGAAGTCAGAGACTGAACAGGGTAGTGTATTTCCATGGATGGGGAGTCTAGAATGGAGAGCTGGAGTTCAAGTGGGGTAAGGAAGACATCCATAGGAGTTGAGAGAATAGGAGCAAAGGGCAGCTTTAGGTAGAATATCAAAGTCCTAACAGATGAGGAAGACAGGAGTTATCTGTCTAGTAGGGCTGCTCATTGTGGGGAGTAATAACCCAAGTAGAGAAACGAGGGTATAAACAGGTAAGCAGGAGGACAGCTTGAGTGTCAAGAGCATTCATGTAGTATGCAAGATATGGGAGACCAAGATATAAGTAATTAAGGTATCAGTGTGCCAGTAAAGGGGAGACAGTGGCAATGGGAGACTGGTTACATGGGGAGATTGACCAAATAAGGACATATTAAGATTAAAGGAAATTGCTGGGCACAGTGACACTCACGCCTGTAATCCCAGCACTTTGGGAGGCCAAGGCGGGAGGATTGCTTGAGGTCAGGAGTTTAAGAGTGACCTGGGCAACATGATAAGACCCTGTCTTTACAAAAAAAATTTAAAACAAAAATTTTTAAAGATGAAAGGAAATCAAGTTTCTCACTCCGACAATGAGTTTAAAAAATAGAAAGGGAAAAAAGAAGTAACTCTAAGGTATTATGTTACAATTGGAGGTATTAGTGTGAATTAATTATAGTCAATATATATAAATAGAAAAATATAGGTGTAAATGTATATATGTATGTGTGTATATATAAATCTATGTCTGCAATATAAATATACATTTATTCCCTAGTTCTGTCTTCTGAAAGATCCTAGGAGCAGCAACATCCCAGAAGTATGTTCATGCAAAATGAGCATACCTACTACCTAGATCTTGGTTTCTAAAGGCTTTTCTCCACCAGAAGTAACCACAACTTCTTGGAGAAACAAGTGGTACCAGGGATGGGACACGCAAAGTACAAGATGAACCCGTAATGTCTTGTTTTGCTAAACGTAAAGAAATACTCAAAGCATTATGAGGACATGTCAAAGGGACACAGACGCCAGCATGGGGGGCTCCCATGGACCAAATATGAGCATGTAAAAAAGCAATAATAAGTAACAGATTATAATCTACTGAAAATAGAAAAATTCAAACTGACCTAAAACAGCGATAATTAAATAAAAAGTCTGATGAGAAATGAGATGTATATACAGTTTCAAAGTACTACTCTACAAAATACTTATTAATTAAAAAAAGAAAAAGTGTAGAAGTCTGACAGACACATAATCAGTGATAAAAGTGAATAACATCCGTAATGACACAAATCAAAATTATATGCCACCTGATAGGACAAAATAAGAATATAATATCACTTCTGTGATTTTCCTGCCAAAGATGCATAATTTGAATGCAATCATGAGGAAGCATATAAAACCAAATTGAGAGGCATTCTATGAAACAACTGATTTATAATCATAGTATGAAAACAATGAAAGTTCAGGAAGGACCAAGGAACTACTTCAGATTAAAGGAAACTAAAGAGTCATGACAACTAAATGGACATATGATTCTAAATAGGATCCTTTTGCTGCAAAGGATATTATTGGGACAATTTGCAAAATCTGAATAGGACCTGAGGATTAAATGGAAAAAGGCATTGTGCTAATTTTTTTTTATTCTGGTAGTTATTCTGCGAATATGTAATAAGAGATACCCTAGTTTGTTGGAAATACTCAAGTACTGTATCACCTTCAACTGTATAGAACAGTAATTACACATTTATTCAACACTTAGCTCCTAAAATGAACTAGGGACACAAATATAAAAGAAAATCACTGTAATCTCGCGCTTTGGGAGGCTGAGCTGAGTGGATTCCCTGAGCCCACGGGTTCAAGACCCGCCTGGGAAACTTGGCGAGACCTCATCTCTACAATAATTCAAAAATTAGCCGGGCGTGGTAGCGCGCTTCTGTAGTTCCAGCTACTTGGAAGGCTGAGGCGGAAGGATCGCCGGAGCCCAGCAGGTCGAGGCTGCCGTGGCCGAGAGTGGCCACTGCACTCCAGTCTGGGCGACAGAGTGAGACTCCAACTCAAAAAAAAAAAAAAAGAAAGAAAGAAAATCACTCTTTAAGATATGGCACTCTATAGCAAACAGCATGAGTCAAGCGTGCCGTATGTGCTTTAATAAAAGTATGGGGTGTTATGCAACGGAAGAAGAGAAAACTCTTCTTTTTTTTTTTCTTCATTTGGCATCTCACTCTGTCACCCAGGTGGTGTGTAGTGGCACACTCACGGACACTGCAGCCTCAGTCTGCTGGGCTCAGGCGATCCTTCTGCTTCAGCCTTCCAAGTAGCTGGAACTACAGGTGCATGCCACCAAGCCTGGCTAATTTTTTTTTTTTAATTGTAGAGACGAGGTCTTGCCATGTTGCTCAGGCTGGTCTCGAACTTCTGAGCTCAGGCAATCCTCTCGCCTAAGTCTCCCAAAGTGCTGGGATTATAGATGTGAGCCACCTGGCCCAGCCAGAAGAGGGAACTCTTAATGTTGCCTGTGAAGGATCAGAGAAGGCTTTACAGAGGATATGACACCTCAAGTCAATCTTGAATACTGAAATTGGTATCTAGCATACAGATTTGAGAAAAGGGGGGAGAAACTATGAAAGCAACTTTACCAAAAATAATATTTTTATTTCAGTTTCTCAAGTACTCAGTTAAGTTAGGACACAGGAGTTACAAGGACTTACATGAGATGAAGATACTGAAGGCAGGGAGAAGTCAGATTATGAAAGGCCTTGTGTATTATGCTAAACAGTAAGGATTTTATCCCTCCGCACATAAGGAGCCTTTGAGGGTTTTAAGCAAAGAAATGATCAGACTTATATTTGAAGAAGATCATCCCACCAGGTATATGCAGAATAGAACAGGTCCTGGAGATGGAGATAAGTAAGAAGGTTTTTACAATAATAGTTTAAGCAAGAAATAATGAAATCCTAAGCCATGGAAGTGGCAGTGCGAATGGTGAATAGAATATGAATTATGAATTTAAAGATGTTTAGGAAACAGATTAATTGAATTGGATGACTGGCTGCAGAGGGGCAGGAGAGAAAAAAAAAAAAAAAGAATTCCAAGTAGCTCACAGGAATTCTGGCTTGGGAAAATTTATAAAAGATGGTGCCATTTCTCATGGTAGAGAATATAAGAATTAAAAATAAATCTGGAAAGATAAGAATTCAGTATTTGCTTGTTTGTTTGTTTGGGTCAGTCTCACTCTATCGCCCAGGCTGGAGTGCAGTGGCACGCTCACAGCCACTGCAGTCTCAACCTGCCAGGCTCAGGTGATCGTTCCACCTCAGTCCTCCAGTAGCTGGAACCACAGGTGTGTGTCATCACGGTCGGCTAATTTTTTCATTTATTGTAGAGATGAGGTCTCACTAGGTTGCCCAGGCTGTCCTGAACTCCTGGGCTCAGGCAATCCTCTCACCTCAGCCTCCCAAAGAGCTGGGATTACAGGTATGAGCCACCACGACCAGCTCAGAATTCAACTTTAAATGATGAATTTAAGGTCCCTATGGGATGCATCCAATGAATATATAAAACAGGAGAGAGGTCTAGCAACTGATGTTGCTGGGCACACAGCCTGCTTTTTGTTTTTTGTACCAAATCTGTCCTACAACTAGATTTAGTTATTGCTTATTTTTAAAAATAGACATCTAAGATTTAAAAATTCAACTTGCCCACGATTTCACTATACAAAGATACTGTTAAAACACTAGTATACTTATGCTTCATTTCTATATTTTTCTATGCAAAATTTTAAAGTTAAATAATAACACACATAAACTTAATATCAGACTTTTCACTGGATATATTTCCCAGAGGTACCATTTCTTTGACATCTCTCAGATTGTTAAGCATCATCTTTATGTTCATTTCCTACTTCTCCATTTGGGTTGAAAACCCTTCCTGACAAAACTATGTCATCTTTTCTTTAATTAAAGTTTAGCAGTACCCTACTTACAACAGACACTCAATGTTTGTTGATGAGCATATCAAAATATTAAAGAAACCTATTGGGCAATAATTCTAAGTTGTAAAATAAGCTTTAGAAAAATTTCGGATTTTCATATTATTACAGAAACACTGCTAACAAATAAAAGAAGTAATAAATAAATATATACGTGGTAAAGAAACAACATTGTACTTGCTATAGAATGAAGCACAGTTCAGTAAATATTCTCATTAATTTATTCATGTATTCATGTATTCGACAAATATTTATGGACTGTCTGATGAATGCCAAGCACTATCCTAGGGTCTGTGGGTGGATACACCAACAACATAACAGACAAAAATCTGTCTTTATGGATCTCCCGTTCTAATAGACTTAAATTATGGTGACTGCTTGCTTGCCTGCTGCTATAGAGTGACTGTTAGCACCCCCCTAAAATTCATGTTGGAACCTAAAACCCAGTGCAATGTATTAAGAGATGGATTCTTTTAGGAAGTAAGTCATGAACCCCCACCCCCACAATAGGATCACTGCCATTATAAAAGAGATGAAAGGAAGCCTCTTTGTCCCTTCCACATCATACCATCTTCAAAGCAGAGAGCAAGCACTCAGACTTAGATTCTGTTGGTGCCTTGATCTTGGCTTCCCCAGCCTCCAGAGCTGTGAGCAGTAAATTTCTATTGTTTATATAAGTTACCCAATCTAACATATTTTGTTATAGCCACCAAACAGACTAAGAACTTGCCCAAGAGAGAAGTTCAGTTTCTTAAAATTTTTTACTCTTACTAAACTCATATTTAATTATGGTATCACTAAAATAAGCTCATTTCTGGAACAATATAAAAATCTTAACATAAATTCATTTTAAGCTTTAGAGTAAATACTTAAAATAGAATTTTACTGAATGCTTGCAAACTCAATACTGAATAGAGACCTATTCCATAGTTATAACAAGGAACCATATTATATAACCATATGTTTAATAATCATTCCTTTAAAAATTAATCATGCACTTGTAAATATACATAATAATCTATCAATGAGAAGAATCAAGTAGAATTAAAATTTATGTTATTTTACATTTATTATTTTGGTTTTGATCTTGAAAAGACAGTCTAATAAATTCACAAGGTAAGCTCAACAGTATTTTCTCAAAAAAAAAAAACAAATTTTGTCACATTTAGTCCATTTTGTGCGCACAGGTACAGACACAGAAAATCATGTGTATGTGGAAACCTGAGACTCTGTTATCAAAGAGTTTATAGTCCAATGAAAGTACATAAATAGTCAGTAAAATTTGTACTAAGACATAGGTGCTATGAGGGAAAAAAGATTGTAGGAAAGAGATATACAGAAGAGGGCAAGGCAAGAGTATAATGAATGGAATGAATGTAGTTTTAAGGGATTAATCTAAAAGTCACAGTGAAAAATCACAGAATTTCAGGGGTAGAAGTGGCAAAAATATTTGGTGTAACCCTCAAGAGAAGAAATTATGTTCCAATTAGGTTAAAACTTGCTTCATAGAGCCAAACTGGTCCCAAGCCAGAGATGTGCTGGCTGAAAGAGAAATTCTTTCCCTAGCATTCCTGTCTATACAATTAGAAATAACACTGAAGTTAGGAATGCCATCTATTTTACTTACTATATTACTGTGCTTGGCACATAATGGGCACTTTAATCATGTACTTAATAAAGGAATATATAAATGAATGAACAAATCATCTACCTTAAGTGATTCTATCCAAACAATTCTAAAACATTAATTCCTGTTTTTATACCCATAATCTTAGAGAGGAAAACAAAAAAGTTAAACAACCCAAAACACCCACCTTGTCTCTCTTGCTATCATTACCAGAATGTCCTACCCAAACTAAAAATGTCATTTTTTGATGCTATATTTAACTCAAAAACACCACCCCCTCCCATGTTCCATCTTCCAACTTCTACTCCATTATCATCTAAACCACCATTTTTCTGATAAACAAAAGTTGTTTTTTGTGTCTTAGGGTCTTTATTTTCAGTGATTTTTTTTTTTTTTTTTTTTTGAGTTGGAGTCTCACTCTATCGCCCAGACTGGAGAGCAGAGGCATGCTCCTGGCCACTGCAGCCTCGATCTGCTGGGCTCCGGCAATCCTTCCACCTCAGCCTTCCAAGTAGCTGGAACTACAGGCGCGTGCTACCATGCCTGGCTAATTTTTTTTTTTTTTTGGACTTATTGTAGAGATGAGGTCTCGCCAAGTTGCCCAGGCGGGTCTCGAACCCGCAGGCTCAGGAAATTCACTCACCTTGGCCTCCCAAAGCGTGGGATTACAGGCTGTGCCACTGAGCCCGGCTTTCAGTGATTTTTTTTAAAGCCTTAAAAAGTTAGTTTTCTTCTTTTCTATGTAGATAATTTTTTCCCTCCTTTGAGTCAATACTGAAGAAATCAACAAGGCTTACTTTGTCTTTTCTACTCTACACAAAGACTATCACCAATAAGCAGGAGTGTTCAAACCTCATACTTCTGATATAAGATAATGTTTACAGAGATCAGAAATATTTGTCTACCATGAGTGGCAATGAACAAATGACCAAATTTATTACTTCTGCCTCTTAATGTAATTTTTCCTTTTCTTTATCCTTCTACTTTTATAATTGCAGAATGCCTCCCAATTTAAAACAATGGTATCAACAGGGAATATCAGTACTGCATGTGGAATTTTTTTTTTTCAACGTGAATGAAAGTGCCTAGTATTTCATCACAGACAGGAAATAGAATCACCAAATGTATATGTATATAAAGCTTCACAAATGATTCTGGCTATGAAGCATGATATTCAGCCTTGGAATGAAAATACATCGGCTTGAGCTTATTACCTCTTTAAGCATTCCTAGTCAATTTATTTTTTCCAAAGAGTCTAGGAAAGAATAGCAACAAAGAGCTAAAACAACTCACCTAAATGTTAAACCTTGAGGAGAAAATAACTATATTTACATAACAGAAAGGGAAATAAATGTTATGTGTTTTTCCTGACCAAAGGAACTGCTATTTCACATGATGGCAGATGATTTTCCATATATAATATTTAAATTTGACACATGTATATGAGAATAATGCCTAAAATAATGAAACAAAGTAGTCAAATCAGCCTCCTGTAATTTTGAACCTGAGAGAAACTCTCTAGAATTACCTTATAGGCAAAGATGGAAGACTCTCAATGAATAAAACTGACCCACTGACAGCAGCATATGGTAGCCCTCCAGATCATCTCCTGGGTATTCTTTAAAACAAACATTTGTCATAGGAAAGTTTAATATCTTGTTTCTTACTACAAAAGAATTGCTTTATTGTGCTATATTAACTAAATATTACTTTACTGATAGAGAAGGCCATCTTTTAAAATGAATTCTGATGATTTTTGGTTGCCATTTTATAACAGCAAATGAAAGAATGGCTTGTGCAATCCTTAGTGCCACAGTGTGGTCTATATATAGAAACAGAGAAACAGCTCTAGAAAATGGAAAATTGTTCTAAAAATAAATTATAACTGATAGTACTACAATTTAGAGTTTACAAAGCATTTTAAATGCACAATCATAATATTGATATATATGAAAAGTGCTAAGACTATGAAGTATACATAAATTGATTATCACTAATGTTTTTGTTGTTGTTTGTTTTTGTTTTTTGGAGTTGGAGCCTCACTCTGTCGCCCCAACTGGAGTGCAGTGGTTGCTCCCGGCCACCGCAGTCTCGCCTGCTGGGCTCCGGCGATCCTTCCGCCTCAGCCTTCCAAGTAGCTGGAACTACAGGCGCGCGCTACCACGCCCAGCTAATTTTTTATTTATTGTAGAGATGCGGTCTTGCCAGGTTGCCGGGGCAGGTCTCGAACCCGCAGGCTCAGGCAATTCACTCACCTCAGCCTCCCAAAGGCGCGGGATTACAGGCTGAGCCACCGAGCCTGGCTATTATCACTAATTTTATAGGTCATAATTTCACAAGACTTTTTTTTAGTATTTTAACTTTTTATTGAAGCATGGCATATACATTTGAGTAAAGTATACAAATCTTACATCTTGAGTTTGCAGAACTTTTGAAAGTGAACACATACATAACCAAGACCTAGCTGATTAAGCATCCCTCATCATGTTTTATCCAGGCATCCCCTCTCCAAAAGTAACCAATCTTCTGACTTCTAGTAGTATAGATGATAGATTTGCCTATTTTAAAATTTTATATATATAAAAAATCATACAGGATTTGAATGCAAACCAAAAAAAAAGCCACAAGTCACTTCTGGAGCAGTTCTGATTTATTGATTTTTCTCCTCAGTGAGTGTTATAATTTTTTTTTTTTTTTTGAGTCGGTGTCTCACTCTGTCGGCCAAGCTGGAGCTCAGTGGCATGCTCACAGCCATCGCAGCCTCGACCTGCTGGGCTCAGGCGATCCTTCCACCTCAACCTTCCAAGTAACTGGAACTACAAGCAGGCACCACCACACCCGACTAATTTTTCTTGATTTATTGTAGAGATGAGGTCTCACCAAGTTGCCCAGGCTGGTCTTGAACCCCTAGGCTCAGGCAATCCTCTCGCCTCGGCCTTCCAAAGTGCTGGGATTACAGGTGTGAGCCACTGCGCCTGGCCAAGTGTTACAGTTTTATGCTTCCTTCCATGACTAGGGATTTTTCCTCATGACAAGGGGAAATCAGATATTGAGAATTGTGTTGTGTGCTGAATATTTAGTATTTTAGTATTCCTATAAATATTCTCAAGCTTTGTTCTGGGATATGGTTCAGTTACTTGAAAACACCTTGATCTTTTGGCTTTTGTTTTTAAGCTTTGGTTGGCAGAACTGGAGTATGTTCAGTCTAGGGTTAATTTTTCCCCTATAATGAGGCAAGACCCTTCTAAAAACAACTCAATACCCCCAAAATAAGAGGTTTTCTACTCTGGCTGGTGCAAACAGGCATTATGCCCAGCCCTTTGTGAGCTCTGGCCTTTGTTCCCTCTAATCCTCCCAGGCAGTTTGTCCCCCAGCCTTGGGTAGTTCTCCCACATGCATGTAATGATCACTACTCAATTAGATACTCTAAGGAGATCTGCCACAGATCTCCAGAGTTCTCTCTGTATGCATCTCTCTCCTCTCCAATACTCTGCCCTGAGTACTCTAGTCATCTTGTGTTCCTCAGACTCTTATAGTCCTATCACCTCAACTCAAGGAGACTGCTGGGTTCTGCTTCTGTTCCCCTTTCTGCACCACATCCTGAGAACTTTCTCTAGGCAGTAAGTAAAGGCAATTGTAAGGCTCATCTCATCTGTTTCCTTTCTCATTGTTTTCTATCACCTCATGTTAAATATAATCATTGTTTCATACATTTTATCTGACTTTTTAGTAGTTTTAGGCAAGAGGGTAAACCTTTCTGTTAATTTACCTTGGTTGAAAGCAGAGGTTATTCTACAGTAATTTTAACCCATATCAATGTGTTATTTACTTGTAAAGGATGAAAAATTAATATTACCATGTTCTACCTGCCAACCTTTAATAGATGTGAGAATTTTCAGGTTACTTAATTTAATATTTAATTAAATATTGTATGGTCCTATGCAGCAGATACTGGGTTGAGCCTCTGAGGCTTAAAAATGAGCCTTAATCTTATAAAATGTACAAAATATATGCTGTACACACACATATATTTTGTATAGCCTACATACTGTAGGTCAAAGGAGGCTTTAAAAGAAATTAAAGACACACTAGTTTCTGCCCTCAGAGAACCAAAAATCTAGTCAGAATAAGGAGATACACACACACACACACACGTTTAGAAAATAAAAACAGGCTGTGTAATACTGACAATCAATGGAAATAAAGACCAGAAACAGGATCTTGAGAAATCAATAAAAGATTCTTTGAAAAAGTACCATTTGGGCTGGGCACAGTGGCTCATGCCTATAATCCCAGCACTTTGCGAGGCTGAGGTGAGAGGACTACCTGAGCCCACGGGTTCGAGACCAGCCTGGGCAACTTGGCAAGATCTCGTCTCTACAATAAATCAAAAACTTAGCTGGGAATGGTGGCGCATGCCTGTAGTTCCAGCTACTTGGAAGGCTGAGGTGGAAGGATTACCTGAGCCCAGCAGGTAGAGGCTGCGGTGGCCAGGAGCATGCCACTGCCCTCCAGGCCTGGGTGACAGAGTGAAACTCCAACTCAAAAAAAAAGAGAGAGAAGAAGAAAAAGCACCATTTGAGTCAGATCTAGTAATATAGCCAGCACAAACCTATTATATACAGTCTATATTATTTGCAATAAGCAAATATAGACAGATACCATCTAAAACCTAGTTTTGACTGTTCATAACAACAATAGTGAAAACTGGGTTATTACAATGGATAATTATGTGGCAGTATAGTTATAAAATAACATGAGAGCACTAATTAATTATTTGTTGAATGAATATGAGTACCTACTTTATGACCCTGAAGCTTTATTGCTCTTTATTCTCTCCTTTCCTTCCACATTCCTATCAGGAGAATGATTTTTCTATTCTTCTAGCCATGCACTGCCTTAATTTCTTTGAAAAATGCCATTGTTTCTGCCTGAAAAACTGACCTTCTCACAGCCCCTATCAACTATTACTTCTTCATACAAGTTTCTCCCGACCACACCAATCTTAGTTAGCTATTATTCCTGTCAGAATACTTTTCACACATTGTTCCCTAATTGCCAATTTACCTGTCTGTATTTCATCTTAGACTATACACATCATGAAGATAGTGGCTGTGTCAGTCTCATTCACACTGTCTCCTCAGCACAGTGCCTGACACAAACATGATGAGCACATGAATGAGAAAGAGAATAAACTCTGCAGGAGTATATAAGGTTGCTGACAGATCATAAAAAGAAAAGAAGTAGAAGGGTTAGAATGGGAGAGGAAGCCAGGA
Source organism: Carlito syrichta (assembly GCF_000164805.1). Lineage (NCBI taxonomy): Eukaryota > Metazoa > Chordata > Mammalia > Primates > Tarsiidae > Carlito > Carlito syrichta. The sequence goes on from NW_007256835.1 coordinate 518,984, forward strand.
AAGAAGTTAGGAAAAAAAGAAAAGAAAAAATTCATAGGAGAGCCTGGAGAGTACAATATCAAAAAAGAGCAAAGTCTTGGGAGTAGACTGCCAAAAGTGAAAAATCTCATTTAGTGCAAGTAAGGAAGAACTTGAAAGAATACATTTATTTGATGTGGTAGAAGGCACTTCTTGATACCTTTGCCAAAGAGGTACAAGGAAGTGGTGGGGATAGAAGCTATTAGGCAGAATAGAAGTTCACATGGAGGTGAGCAAGTAATGCAGGGTAAGCTAAAATATAGACTACGATTCCTAAAGTCCTTCTAAAGAAAAGCAAAAGAATACTTAAGTAGACAGGGCCAAATAAAGGGTTTCTCTCACTGTGTGGAAGAAAAAATTGTGTAGACTGGATAGTATTTTTTTTAAAAAGCCAGTAATGAGGAAAAGCTTGAAGATACAAGATAGAACATATGGAAGAGATGTAATTGAGAAAACACCATCAGATTTGACAATTTAAAAAAATCTGGGTCGCACTCTGTGACTCAAGCTAGAGTGCAGTGGCACCATCATGGCTCACCACAGTGTCAAAACTCCTAGGTTCAAATGATCCTTCCACCTCAGCATCCTGAGTAGCTGGGACTACAAGTATGCAACACCATGCCCAGCTAATTTATTTTTATTTTTTGTAGAGATGAGGTCTTTGCTCTGTTGTCTAAGCTGGTCTTGAACTCCTGGGCTCAAGCAGTCCTCCTGTCTCAGCTTCCCAAAGTGTCCAGCTAGATTTGACGATTATGAAATCATAAGTGAATTTCCGGAGAATGTTTGCACACTAACAAAGGGTTAAGGGACAACTGGATGGTGAAGAAATTAAGATTCATATAGCAATGAATACAGGCTGAGCATCCCAAATACAAAAATGTGAAACTTGAAATGCTTCAAAAGCTGAAACTTTTTGAGTACCAACATGATGTTCAAAGGAAATGCTTACTAGAGCATTTCTAATTTCAGATTTTCAGATCTGGGATGCTCAACCCAAGCTTAAACGCAAATATTCCAAAATTTGAAAAAAAAAAAAATATCTGAAACACTTCTGGTCCCAAGCATTTCAGGTAAGAAATACCCAACCTGTATAATAAAGCAGTTGTTCTAGAGCACTGTCACAGGATTATAAGAAATTAGTTTCTAATTTTCTTTTTAAGCACCAGGACCCTTTTGAAATCATCATATCAAAGGCAGAGGTACCCCTACATAAATCATAGATAAAAGTAGTGTGCTACTACTGGTATGAGGAAAACAAACACATAAAAGAGAAGAATCAAAAGGAGGGTAAGAAAATATAAAAGAGAGAAAAAGTATGTCACAGAATCAAGTGTCTTAGAAAGAGATTGATAATGTCTTCCACTGACATGACAGAAAAAGAAAATAGAAGATGAGAAAACCAAAATAAATTTTCCAGATGAAGAGATCAAAAGTTGAGGGGCGCCAGGTTTGGTGACTCAGCCTGTAATCCCAGCACTTTGGGAGGCAGAGCTGAGTAGATTGCCCGAGCCCGCGGGTTTGAGACCAGCCTGGGCAACTTGGCGAGACCTCATCTCTACAGTAAAATAAAAAATCGCTGCGCGGGGTAGCACACGTCTGTAGCTCTGGCTACTTGGAAGGCTGAGGTGGAAGGATCGCCGGAGCTCAACAAGTCGACGTTGGGGTAGCCATGAGCATGCCACTGCACTCCAGTCTAGGTGATGGAGTGAGACTTCAACTCAAAAAAAAAAAAAAAGTTGAGGGGTTTCGGTGGGATGGATTCAATGTGATCTAGAAGTGAATTCTGTTACTTCTACTTGCCAGTGACTATGCTCTAGAAGCAAATGCTTAAGAGGCATGTAAGAAATCCTTTTCTATTTATCAATATTTAAAGGGCCAATTATAACATATAGAAGAATTAAGGTATCAACAGTTAAGGAATAAAAGTTCTAGTACTAGAAGTTGTCAATATCATTATTAAACAAAAGCACAGACATTCTCATTTGGTTTGATTAAAAAGTAAAATCACTGACTATACACAGCAGATGATTAATAGACATTTCAAATATTATTGTAATCTTTATTTTTGCAGAAGGAGGATAAGACAAAAAGGAGAAAGTCACAGGATCCCTTGGAAATGTCTATAATCATTAGATAAAGCAGTTGATCCTTGTGTCAGTATAACAGTATTATTTACAATACGTAAGAGGTAGGGAGCATGTCATAATGAAAGGGCAAATGCAGTCAAAGTCGGGATTCCACTACAGCTCTATCACTTATTTTTTGTGTGATCCTGGGAAAGTTACTTGCCACAGCAAGTCTTAGTTGTCTCATTTATAATATGGTGGTAATACCTATCTACCTTGTAGACTTGTGAGCACTAGCAGTAATGTGTACAGAATAACCAAACTAGTATTAATATATTAATTGGAGCTACTAGTATAAATGAAAGGTATAATTTCTGCCCTCAAGAAGGTATGCAATGGGGAGGTGTTACTGAGATATTCCATGGACATTATTTCTTTTATTCTAGAGGTAATCAGGTAGATCTCATGCCCATTTCAAAATGACTCTAATTTCACTTCAAAATACATAGCTTTCCTTTCACAGGTCTTGTACTTTCAAAAGTACATATTTGAACTGTAGAAATGTTTTGTTTGGCCTGCAAAGTGCTTTTTTTTTTTTTTTTTTTTTTTTGAGTTGGAGTCTCACTCTGTCACCCAGACTGGAGTGCAGTGGCCGCCCCCAGCCACCGCAGCCTCGACCTGCTGGGCTCCGGTGATCCTTCCGCCTCAGCCTTCCAAGTAGCTGGAACTACAGGCGTGCACTACCAAGCCGGCTAAGTTTTTGATTTATTGTAGAGATTAGGTCTCACCAAGTTGCCCAGGTGGGTCTCGAACCTGCAGGCTCAGGCAATCCACTCACCTCAGCCTCCCAAGGCACGGGATTACAGGCTGAGCCACCGAGCCCGGCTGCAAAGTGCTTTTAAAACACTTTGAATTCGTTGTCAACATTTAAAATTCAGATTTTACATTAAAATCGCAGACCTTTGGTGATGAATCACAGGACCTGGCAACACTGAATCTATATTCCCACAAGAATAATTGAAGTTTTCCCCTTTAGTGTACTCTCCAGTTACCAAAAGTACTATTCAGTCAATTTCTTCCATTTATATTACACTGTGCCCTATAGGCACCTGAGTTTTCAATCCCTATACTAGGGGTTGCAAGATTGAGGTCTTTTTATGGAATGGGAAGATGGGAAGACAAAAGATGAGTCTTTCCTGAAAAAAACCTTGCAAGAGTTTAAAGACTAGAACAGTGAGTGGTCTCAGCTTTCTTGATCATACACCCCTCTCCAGAGACAAATTTTAATGAGAAAGAAACTGCCTATAACAGCCAAAGACTGGTAAGTACTTATTTTCCAGAGGTAAAACAAGGACTCAGTACCAAAACATTTCCTGTTAAAATAAACAAGGGACTACATTCTCATAGAACTTAACAAACAGACTGTCAAAGAATTTACTTAGTCTACTTCGCTATTTTATAGAAACTTAGGCTCAGAGATTTATATAGAAACTTAGGCCCAGAGATTGAGAATTTGCTCAAGATAGTTGCTAGCATAATCAAAATTAGCAATTTCTCAAAAACTGGCAGTTCAATTTAACAAACATGTATCAAGCACCATGCAAGGCTCCATTCAACATGTGACAATACAAATATGTACAGTAGTACTCTTTATTAATATTTTTATAGAACTTTAAATAATCCAATAAAGATCATCTTCCTTTAAAAAACACTTACTATACTCAAAAGAATTGAAAGCTGGTACTCAAAACAAATATACGTGCTTATAGCACATGAACAGCAGCACTTTTCACAATAGCCAAAAGGTGGAAACAACTCACATGTCCATCAATGGATGAATGGGTAAAAAAACTGTGATATTCATACCATGGAATACCCATAAAAATAAATGAAGTAGTAATACATGCTAACAAGGTAGATAACCCTCAAAAAGATTACACTAAGTGAAATAAGCCAGACATAAAAGGTCATATATAGTATGGTTTCACTTATATGAAATATAATATATAATAGATAGGCTGGGCTTGGTGGCTCAGCCTGTAATCCCGTGCTTTGGGAGGCCAAGGTGAGTGAACTGCCTGAGCCCATGGGTTCAAGACCCACATGGGCAACTTGGCAAGACCTCATCTCTACAATAAATAAAAAATCAGCCAGGCGTGGTAGCGTGTGCCTGTAATTCCGGCTACTCAGAAGGCTGAAGCGGAAGGATCGCCAGAGCCCAGCAGGTCCAGGCTGTGGTGGCCGGGAGCAGCCACTGCACTCCAGTCTGGGCGACGGAGTGAAACTCCAACTCAAAAAAAAAAAAAAAAGAAATATAATAGGTAAATCCATAGCAATAGAGCACAGATTGGGGGATGCCAGAGCTGAAAGCATAGGTTGTGGGGTAGAAATGGGTATGGGATTTTCCTTTTGAGGTGATGAAAATATTTTGGAACTAGTTAGTGGTTGCACAACACTGTGAACTGTTCATTTTTAAATGGTTGATCTATGTGAAGTTTACTTAATAAAAAAAAATTTTTTTAAAAGAATGTCTTAGCCGGGCTCGGTGGCTCAGCCTGTAATCCCGCGCCTTTGGGAGGCTGAGCTGAGTAGATTGCCTGAGCCCGCGGGTTCAAGACCCGCCTGGGCAGCGAGACCTCATCTCTACAGTAAATCAAAAAATCAGCCGGGCGTGGTAGCGCATGCCTGTAATTCTGGCTACTTGGAAGGCTGAAGTGGAAGAATCGCCAGAGCCCAGCAGGTCGAGGCTGCGGTAGCCGGAGCGGTCTGGGTGACAGAGTGAGACTCCAACTCAAAAAAAAAAAAAAAATCAATAACCCAAGAATTCACTGACCCAGGCTCTTAGAAAGAATTAAACAAATGTTAGTTATTAAAATTAATTATATAATTAAGTATAACTAGTATAATATAGCTAATATAATTAATATTAATGTTGTCGAAAATTTGTAACTGCTAGATCTCTCCACCACTAAAAGTTGTTGCATATAGCACTGAAAAGCAAATTGTTCAAATCTTAAGTTCTTCTACTTAGTATATGAAAGAAATTATAACCTTAGAATTATAGACATGACAGAATCAGACCACAATAGAGAAATATGTTCTAAATCCAGCAACGCATGATATAAATGAAAAAAGTTGAAGGACTACCATAAACACTAAAAATTAAAATCTATGAGAAAAATTAAAAGAATCATAAAAGTTTCAGAGTTGGTTACAATGTTCTATTACATGAAAATTACTATTTTAACATCTTTTTATTAGGTTATAAAATTAACAGACAAAAGGGATGTATAAAGCATTTGAAGGAGGTATAAAGGTAAAAACTGGAAAATTTTTTTTTTAATTTTAAATTTTAAAGATGTGGGATACAATTCAGGGTTAGGTATACAAATGTCCATTATGAAGTTACCCTTGTTGATGAGGTGTGCCCCCCCACCTGCAGATTGCTACTACTGCCAATACCACCCCCTTATAGTATTACAATAATTGATCAAGGTCTGCTTATAAGTGAGAACATGTGATACTCAGTTCTTTGTTGCTGTGATAGATCACTCAGTATTATAGATTCTAAGTTCATCCAAATTGCTGTGAAGTTCATAATTTTGTCCTTATTTATGGCTCCGTAATATCCGCTTATATACCACAGTTTTTTCATCCAGTCCTTTTTCCAATGGGCAACACAGTTCCATGTTTCTGCTATTGTGAACAATGTTGCAATAAACATACATATGCAGGTATCATTTTCATAGAGTGATTTGAGTTCCTCTGGGTATATTCCCAGCAGAGGGAATGCAGGGTCGTATGGAAGGTCTACTTTTAGATCTTTTAGGAATCACCAAACTTTTCCACAGAGATTATATTAGTTTACACTCCCACCAACAGTGTAGAAGCATTCCCTTTTCTCTGTATCCTTTCCAACATCTGTTGTTTTTTGAGTTACTGATGATGGCCATCCTGATTGGAGTTAAGTGGTATCTCAGTGTGGTTTTAATTTATATTTCTTTGATGACTAGTGTGGCTGAGCATTTTTTCATGTATTTTTTGGCTGCTCGTATCTTCTGAGAAGTGTCTATTCCTATCTTTTGCCCACTTTGCAATGAGGCTGTTGTTTTTTTCTTTTCAGCATGCTTGAGTTCCTTGTAGATCCTAGGTGTTAGGCCTTTGTCAGACATACAGTTGGCAAATATTTTGGAAAATATTTTTTAAAGTACAAGGGAGAAAATAAAGTCATTTCAAATCCAATTCCCATAAATCACATTCTAATATTTTGGTCTATTTTCTTTTTATCTGTTTATCTATCTATTTACTTATTTATTTATTGTTGAGAAGAAGTCTCGTCAAGCTCCCCAGGCTGGTCTCTAACATTTTGATCTATTTTCTTTTTATTTGTCTATCTATCTATCTATTTATCTATTTATTTATTTATTTATTGTAGAGATGAGATCTCGCCAAGTTCCCCAGGCTGGTGTTGAACCCGCAGCCTCAGGCAATCCACACGCCTTGGTCTCCCAAAGTGCTGGGATTACAGGCTGAGCCACCAAGTCCAACCTAGTCTATTTCTTATTAGTCTTTTTTTCTTTTTTTTTTTTGAGTTGGAGTCTCACTCTGTCACCCAGACTGGAGTGCAGTGGCCGCTCCCGGCCACCCAGCCTCGACCTGCTGGGCTCCCGCGATCCTTCCGCCTCAGCCTTCCAAGTAGCCGGAATTACAGGCACACACTACCGCGCCCGGCTAATTTTTTTTTTTTTATTTATTGTAGAGTTGAGGTCTCGCCTGCCCAGGCGGGTCTCGAACCCGCGGGATCAGGCAATCCACTCACCTCAGCCTCCCAAAGGCGCGGGATTACAGGCTGAGCCACCGAGCCCGGCTTTTTTTCTTTTTTAAATAAAACTATGATCACAGTTTATATCTTCCTTTTAAAAAATTTAACATCCAATCATGACCATTTTCTTAATCACTAAATATTCTTTGAGTACATGAAATAGCACAGTACTTCACTCATGAAGGTTTCTTCAACAGAAGATGATAACCAACATTTCTTTACTTTCCCTTAATCTAAAAAGGAAAATAATATTAAACTATACCATGAAGGATTTAAATTAGTTAAACAAAATTTTAAAAATAACTATTATTCTTATTCCATCTCAGTTATAAAATTCTCCCAATGAAAAAAGGCCTTAGGCTTTAAATGTTCTTTATATAGCAGACTGGAAAGCTGAAGTTTAGAATTATACAATTAAAGGAAGTAGCAAAGAAAAGATCTGAATCCAGACCTGTTCTGATTCCAAAGCCTATGCACTTAACCACAATACTATAAATTATAAGAAGGTTTGAATGTGGCCATCTCTAATACACAAGTAGTCTTATTTAGTTTACTTTTAAGATAAAGCTAAAAGATGCAAGTCTGAAGGATATGCTTTGAAATACAACAGCAGAAGCAATTTAGAAATAAAAGACAAATATAAGCACTTAGAACAATGTTCATCATATAGAAAATGCTATTAGCTATAAGAGTATTAGCTCTCTCACAGGAAATTATCATACCAGTATGGGAGGGGAAAGGCTTGTACTATGTTCATTACAATGATTTGTAACAGCTAAAAAATAAAATAATCATCACCAAAGGATTGGCTAATTTAAAAAATGTTTATTTAAACTATGTATTACTTTGAAGCTACTACAACTTATAATAGATAAATATTTAATAACATCAGTAAGCAGATAAAAATTTTATTATAAAATTCCAATTATGCCAGGGTCGGTGGCTCAGCCTGTAATCCTGCACTTTGGGAGGCTGAGGTGAGTGGATTGCCTGAGCCCCGCGAGTTCGAGACCCGCCCAGGCAACTAGGCGAGACCGCATCTCTACAATAAATCAAAAATTAGCCGGGCGTGGTAGCACACGCCTGTAATTCCAGCTACTTGGAAGGCTGAGGCGGAAGGATCGCCGGAGCCCAGCTGGTCGAGGCTACAGTGGCCAGAAGCCGCCACTGCACTCCAGTCTGGGCGACAGAGTGAGACTCCAGCTAAAAAAAAAAAAAATTCCAATTATGCAGAAATATATAAATAAGTAGATGTGTATATACAGAGAGATGCTTGAAAGAACGATCACCAACATATTAACAGTGGTTATATCTAGATATGATAAGATTGCATGTGATTTGTACTTTTCCATGTTTAAAAAATAAATCAGTGGGTGTGTAAACGTGTGTGCACGTGCATGTGTGTGTATGTGTGTGTTTAAATTCTAATAGATTAAACATAAGGCAGCATTAGCAGAAAAAAGAGGTACAAAATGAAAAAGAAAAAGACCAATGGAGATTAAATCCAGGGAAAAGATGAAACTTGAGTTTGTGTCTTAAAGAATTCCTTTGCTCTGCCCCTATTATTTTTCTATCATAGTCATCCTGTTAATCATGCCCAATCCTGAATCCTAGTCACCCATCTTCTACATTCCTGAACCACAGCTTCTATTTTGATGGAGAAAATCAAAACATGTGAACTAATACCACTAACATGATCTTTCTCAAAGTAGCTCAAGAACCTTAAAAAAAAAAAAGGATTCCTCAACAACTTTACCCCTCAATTCCTCACAATGATTCTCTTAATTAAGGCCACTGCCCTGTATCTTATCATTCTTGGCAAAGGCCTGCTCATTTTTCCAAAGAGAAAAATAAGTTATAGGTCATGAATTTCCCATACTTGCTTTCTCAGATATGAATTAATCTTACCTCTGTCCCTTTGGGCTCAAGAAAAGAAGCAAACCCATTCTCTTCATTGCTCCTCCAAAACTTTCTTCTATTAATTAATCCTGACTTTTATCTTCAACTCCCTCACTCCCCAAGATTCCTATTCCTGTCTGTATCCCTTTCTAGCTTCTACCCCTCCTCTTTCCTTCACAACCACCCTTAGTTCAGCAGAAGTCGTCTTCCTATCTGCCTCCACTTCCGCTATTCACATTTATTACTCAACCAACTACTACTTGGCTTCTGGTCTCACTACTCCATTCAAAACACACTTAGTCACCAAGAAACTCCTAACTGATTTATTTCCAACTTCTAACATGACTGACTGTTCCTGCATTCAGGAAACTCCTTTCTCCACTAACTTCTGTTTTTTTTCCTTCACTGGCTTCTCTTAGTATATTCCTCCCTTCATGGCCCTTAAATATTTTGTTTTTTCCCCAGATAAATGAATCCTCAACCTTCTTCTTTCTCACTCTTCCCTCTTTATCCAGAACTCCACCACTTCTTACTACTTTCACTACTACCACACTGATCTCATCGTCTCACCTGAACTATTTCAACTGCCTCCTAATTTATTTCCCCTTTTACTACCACAATTGATTACTTACACTGAAGCCAGAATAATTCATTTAAAACCTAATGCAGATGACATCACTCCTTAGCATCCATTTTAGCATATAACTCAAAGTCCTTTCATGATATAGTACTCTAGTATCTCTCTCCCTTTTATTTTCTGTATCTCTATATTTGCTAATCTCAGTCCCTGACATTTTATAATAATTTGTTTACTATCTGGTTCCAATCACCAACTGGTGAGGGCAAACACTTTATTTTCTTTACTTCTGATTCCCTAGCATCTAGATTAGTGCTTGGTGCATAGTAGGTGCTCAATATCCCACAAGCATCTCAATTTTAACATATCCCAAACTAAACTCATTATCTCCTGCTGCTTTATTTTTAGCCTGACACAATTTTTAAAGTAGTACTTACCAAACTATGTTGAAATTGTATGCCTGTCTTCCCTAATAATAATGGTGAGCTTCTTTATACTTCAAGCACTAAGCATAAAATACGGTATATTGAATAAATGGCCACTTTTCCAAATATTTTAATATGCAATATATTAATAATTTAAACTTGTGGATAAAAATTAACAACTAAATACCATTATAACAACAAATCATAGCTTCCACCCTTCCATACGTACTTACTCCCTGACTTTTCCCCTAACACCTTTTTCTCTAGACAACAGAACTTATTAAGGTCTAGCAAGGGTAAGCCTCACTTAGTTATTGCTCCTCTATTAAATTTGGGACCAAGAACCACTTTACAATTCTTTGGAGTAAAATTAACCTCAACAAGGAATGGCAGCAAAACAATCTGATAGCTTCACTTTACATGACTAATTTTTATGATTTCAGGGCTAATTTTGGAAGTTATCTCCCATCAAAATCCCTTCCTGATCCCCTAGCACACAGGCATTCCTACCGCGTCAATCTGTACTTCCCTTTCAGAGCACCTAACATACTGATTTTTATTTTATTTTATTTTTTGAGTTGGAGCCTCACTCCGTCGCCCAGACTGGAGTGCAGTGGCCGCTCCCGGCCACCGCAGCCTCGACCAGCTGGGCTCCGGCGATTCTTCCGCCTCAGCCTTCCGAGTAGCCGGAACTACAGGTGCGCACTACCATGCCCGGCTGATTTTTTATTTATTGTAGAGATGACAGCTCGCCAAGTTGCCCAGGCGGATCTCGAACCCGCGGGCTCAGGCAATCCACTCACCTCGGCCTCCCAAAGCGCAGGATTACAGGCTGAACCACTGAGCCTGGCCAACATACTGTTTTAAACTGGTTATTTGCTAGTCTGTCTCCCTAACTACGTGGTAAGCTCAGTTAGGGAATAAATCACATTTGTAAATAAAATTATTCTGGTTGCAGTTAGAGAAAAAAGGGAATGGACTGAAGTCAGAATACTTTATCAAAAATAAAATAAAATAAACCTAGCCCTTCCATTGACTAACAGTGTAAAATTGGGTAAGTCTTAATCATGTGGGGTTTGCATTTTATTATCTATAAGAAGGGGGTAAGAATTATATCTCCCAGATATCAACAAAATAAAAGACAATAACATATATCAAAGTGCTCTACAAAATTGTGAGCAAAGTATAATACAATATTAGTATAATATCTACCTGCATACACTCCTATAATCTAAATAATTTTACCTGTTGTTTACCATAACATGTAAGTCGGTCTCTTAAGGTTAAAAAGCAATTTTTTTCTCAAATCAACTCATTTGGTAGATACAGTTGTTCCCCTTATCCGCAGTTTCACTTCCCATGGATTTATTTACCCATAGTCAAGTAAGGTTGGAAAATATTAAATAACAAACTTCAGATTTAAACAGTTTATAAATTTCAAATTGCATGCTGTTTTGAGTAGTATCATGAAATCTTCCCCTGTCCTATGCCATCTACCTCTGTCCTCCCCAGAGCATGATTCATCCCTTTGTCCAGTGTATCCATGCTGTATACATTACCCGCCCTTTTGTCACTTAGTAGCTGTCTTGGTTATCAGACTAACTATCTAGGTATTTCAGTGCTTGTGTTCAAGCAATCCTTATTTTATTTAATAATGGCCCGAAGTGGAAGAATAGAGACAATGGCAATTTGGATATGCCAAGTGGAAGCCATAAAGTGCTTCCTTTAAGTGAAAAGGTGAGTTCTTGACTTAATAAGTAAAGAAAAAGTAACCGTATGCTGAGGCTGCTAAGATCTACGGTAAGAATGAGTTTTTTGTGAAATTGTGAAGAAGGAAAAAGAAACTCATGCTAGTTTTGCTGTTGCACCTCAAACTTCAAAAGTTACTGCCAGTGCGTGGTATAGTGCTTAGTTAAGATGAAAAAGGCATTAAATTTGTGGGTGGAAGACACGAACAGAAAATGTGTTCCAACTGTCAGCAACGTGCTGTGCCAGAAAGCAATGAGTCTATAGAAAGATTTCAGGAAGGGATTCCCTGCAATGAGTGACACCAAGCCATTTACTGCAAGAAAAGGATGGTTATGCAGATTCTGGAATACAGGACAGTAGTAGCCAAACACTACATCATAATGCCCATGACACTCACCTCACTTCATTTCATCACACAGGCACTGTATCATATCACATCGTCACAAGAAGGATGAATACAGTACAATGAGGTATTGTGAGGCAGGGAGAGAGATCATATTCACATAACCTTTATTACAGTATATTGTTATAACTATTCTATTTATTATTATTATTGTTAATTTCTTATTGTGCCTAATTTATAAATTAAACTTTATTAAAGGTATGTATGTATAGGAAAAACATTGTACAGTCATGCTGTGCATAACAACGTTTTGGTCAACAGTAGACCACATATATAACAGTGGTCCCATAAGATTATAATGGAGCATACAGACACCTGATATATGGCACTTAATACTGACAATGCAGATCAAGTAGAGGAAATGACTGATACTCAGTAATGGTGCTGGGATATTTGGTTTTCCATATAAAAATATATAATTATTATAATAATTATTATAAATAAGAGATTTATAATTAATTATAAATATAATTTATAAGTAATATATGACAGTGGTTCCATAATATTATAAAGGATGAGTTTCAAGTCAGTCACAACTTAAAAAAAAAAGATACTAATGGAGGTGAAATACTCCTATTTCCTAGTAACATCCTCTAATAATGCATTATGTTTTCTGTTTAGATACACAAATGCTTACTATGTGTTACAATTTTCTATAGTATTTAGTACAGTATCATGCCGCACAGGTTTGTAGCCTAAGAGCAATACACTATAACATAGAGCCTAGGTGTGCAACGGGCCATACCATTTGGTTTGTAACTACAGTACACTCTATGACGTTCCCACAACAAAATCACTTAATGATGCATTTCTTGGAACATACCACTGTTTTTAAGCAAGGCGTAACTGTATATATATATATATGGTATAAGTATAGGGTTTGGTAATATCCTCAATTTCAGACATCTACGGGGGGGGTGTCTCGGAACGTATTCCCTGATGATAAAGAAGGACAACTATATACTATACTAGAAGCAGAAAAGTTCCAATTTCATCTCTTATAGTTTCAACTGACAGAGATAGTAGATTTTCCTGAAGCTATTAAAGCAGTTAAGTGCTAACAGGTTAATGAACCAGGGAGACTCAGGTAAATTCAGCCCATTCATAGCTATAGCTGAAAAGAGCATCTGGGAGAAAAAAATGATTCTAATGTGAAGACTGGTTTTAAAATACACACTTCTGTATTTAAAATTTCTGATAAGCTTGTATTATACTGCACACAAAAAGTGCATACTGTATTTTCTTCCAATAACAAACTCAAAAATTCAACTTACCATTTTTTCCTCCTTCAATATAATTTACCTCCTATTTCTTTTACACACCAACTAGTTGTTGGATCACGCATGCCCCCTTTACCCATATTCTCAAAATTTATTTGTTGGCTAAGTACAGTGGCTCACACTTGTAATCCTAGCACTTCGGGAGGCAGAGGCAAGAGGACTGGAGACCAGCCTGGGAAACTTGGCAAGATCTTGTCTCTACAACAAAACAAAATAATTAGCCAGGCACGGTGATAAACACCTATAGTTCCATATACTTGGAAGACTGAGGTGGAAGGATTGCCTGAGCCCAGAAGGCTGAGGCTATGGTGGCCGAGGGCATGCCACTGCACTCCAGCCTGGGCAACAGAATGAGACTCTGACTCAAAAAAAAAAAAAAAAAATTACTCTGTTAAAAATGTAACTGTGTTGGAATACCAATGGTAAGTTAAAGTTGTTCATCTGGCAAATGCCATTTCATTTCAGTTTCCTCCTTAGATTATAATATATAGAAAGATCAAGAGACAAACTCAGAAAAAGTCACTTTTTTTAAAAAAAAAGCAGGATTTGTTAAGAGGATAGAAAAGCTCCCACAGTGGGAGGGAACACAAAGGTCACATTTTTTTAGTTGAGGTCTCAGTTATACAGGCTCTAGTGTAGTGGTGCATGATAATGGCTCACTGTCACCTCAAACTCACTGGCTCAAGGGAACCTCCTTCATCAGCCTCCTGAGTAGCTGGGACCACAGGCACAAGCCACCATGCCTGACTAAGTTTTAAAAATTTTTTGTAGAGACAGGGTCTCACTACATTGCCTAAGCTCAAACCCCTGGGCTCAAGTGATCCTCCCACCTTGGACTTCCAAACTGCTGGGATTACAGACATTGAATAACTGCATCTGGTCTAAAAATCACATTTTAAAGTTGATCAATCAAAATAAAATTCTGAATAAGATTTGTTAATTAATTTATGTATTCATAATAAGAGTGTGTACATATGTAAAATATTCAAAACACATTGGAAACCTAAAATTAGTTTGTTGATTTTAGTTACTAATGTAACTAATTTAACTAGAAAAAAATAACTACTTAAATCTGGCATTTTCATGATTCTACACAAAATAATAAAATTGCCAATGATTTTGAATTTTAAAAAGGATTAAATTCCTAAATAGCCGAGACAGGAAATGAATGTGAATTCATTCTTATAATAATCTGTGTCTCTTTGTTCAACTTCAAACTTCCAAGTAACATAAACCCTACTAAACTCCAAAAGTAAATTAGTCCATTTAAAATGTTCAGAAATTGGCTGGTTGTGGTGGCTCACGCCTATAATCCCAGCACTTTGGGAGGCTGAGGTGAGAGGACTGCCTGAGCCTGCTGGTTTGAGACCAGCCTGGTCAACTTGGCAAGCCATTGTCTCTACAATAAATCAAAAAAATTAGTCGAGCATGGTGGCACATGCCTGTAGTTACAGCTACTTGGAAGGCTGAGGTGGATTGCCTGAGCCCAGCAGATCAAGGCTGCAGTGGGTGTGAGCATGCCACTGCACTCCAGCCTGGGCACAGAGTGAGACTCCAACTCAAAAAAATTTAAACAAACAAATAAATAAATAAAATGTTCAGAAATTAGCCTAAAGGACTATTTAAAGAAATTGCAATCCCAGCACTTTGGGAGGCTGAGGCAGAAGGATTGCATTTAAGACCAGCCTGAGCCGGGCTCGGTGGCTCAGCCTGTAATCTCGCGCTTTTGGGAGGCTGAGGTGAGTGGATTGCCTGAGCCCATGGGTTCGAGACCCACCTGGGCAG